>NC_056727.1:1256032257-1256057279 GCF_019279795.1 Protopterus annectens
TAGCAGTTCATAACAGATGCTTAAAACAACTAGGTGTTGGCATGTTTCACACTTTAGTGTTGGGTTTGGTTCCCCTAGGTCTGTTTGTTGCTTCCTGTATCATCATCATCATTTACCCCCTTTTTTCCCATTTTCTACATGGATTTGGGATGTCACATCAACTATCCCCATTTCTCTCGATTCAATGCCACCATCGTACCTATTTTAGTCATGCCTGACTGTTGCAGGTCTTCTCTCACACAATCCATGCATTGATTTGCTGGATGCCCTTGTTCTGTCTTGTCTTATTACTGTCTGTCCCAAATCTTCTTCACCAGATTGTCTTCTGCATTTTCTGCACAAGTGCCCAAACCATCATAATTTGTTCTCTATGACAGTCTCTCAATCGGAGCTACTTTAGCTTCAGCTCTGATGTCTTCATTTCTTTGTACCACAGTGTGCATCCTACCACCAGTCTCAGGCACTTCATCTCCATCACCTCTAACTTCAATAACTGCTATGCCTTCACTGACCAGGTTTCTGTACCATACAGTTGTACTGGTTGCACCACTGTTTTGTACAATGTACTTTTCCACTTCTTTGCCATTTTTCTGTTGCACACTACACCTGACACTCTGTATCAGTTGTCTGGAGCCTCTCAGATTCTAGTTTTGACTTCCTCATTCAGATTTCCCTTCTCCGCAACCAACCTTCACAGATATTTGAAGCAGTTAACCTACTATACTGTTTTTCCTTCTATCTCAGTTCTCATCTTCTTCTGATTTCCCCATTTACTGCTATTACAACTGTCTTATCTGTACTTAGTTTCATCCCATGTGCCTTCAAGTTTAAATTCCATTCCCTGATCATTTGCTGAAGTTTTCACTCAGTCTGCATATAATGACACATCATCTGCATGCAACAACTTTGTTGATCTGTCCTATCTGACCTGTTTGCTGATATTGTCCATCATCTGTACAAACAGCAGTGGGCTCAGAGATGAACCCTGATGCACACTTACTCCCACTGAGAACCCCTGTGTTTGTCCAAACACTGTTCATACTCGTGTCATTGGGTCCTTGTACATAACCTGTACTAATGCTACCCATGTTCCTGAGAATTTTAACCATCACCAGACTGCCAAAATCAGCTTTCTTGGGCCCTTGTCATATGCTTTTTTCAAGGACTGATATGTTGGACTCTTTCCTTATCTCTAGCTTTTTCTCAGCTATCTGGCTCACTGCAAACATTGAATCAGTTGTGCTGTATCCTGTTTTGAATCCAAACTGCTCATATCTCATCTTACTTTCTAATACTTTGTGTATTCACTATCAATCACTTTCTCCAGAACAATAAAACAGTGTGATAGAATACCTCTGTACTGCCCACAGTTTTAAATGGACCTTGTATGCTTGCAAACTGGCACTATAATTGCTATTCCCCAGTCAGCTGGGATACATCTTTCTCCTCATACCACTTTGAGTCTAACTCAGGAGTCATTTCTTCCCTAACTCCCCTAATCTTGGTCATATCTGCTGTGACTTCATCTAAGCATGTTGCTTTCCCTGACTTAATTTCCCTTAGTGCTGTTCTTACTTCTTCTCGGGTGGGATACTTGTATACGTTCATCATAGGCAGTGTCTGGGTTACTACAGCTTCTATGGAGTCCTCTTCATTCAGAAATTGCTGGAAGTGAAGCTTCCATCAACCTCTTTTTGTCCTGTGGAGTGGTGAGCAGGTTGTTGCTGGCATTCCTTATGAAGGGTGTATTATGACCACAATGTTACCTTTCCTGCAGTGTTGCTTTGTGTGTAATTCTAAGTCACTTAACTGTGCTATACTCCTTGGTCACCTTTAAGAAGGCACTTGTGTTTAGTGAGTTTATCTAGACAACAAATAAAAAATAAGATAAATAAAGGAAGCATTTGCCAGTGCTGAGTGTCAATTTGCAGGTTACTGGCAGTGTTATATTGCAGTGCAATGTCATGCTGGATAACATTATTCTGGGATGCCTGATAGACAATGTAAATGTTTGCTCTATTCTGCATCTTTGCATCTGCACTGCTTATCAGGGAGCAACTTAAATAGCATTGCTTTCATAGACAAGTTTGATTCTGGGCTGTTAGACAAGACGGTGAGAAGTTATAGCTAATTATAGGAAAGAAGAATATTTCACTTACTCTTACATTTGTAAATACTTCATACAGTTTGTAAGCTAGAGGACTGCATGGCAGAAATAATACATAAGGTGAGTCATATTATGCATGACAGAATCAACCTGAGCACTGGCCTAGTAAAGAAACTTAAATAAATTAAAAAATAAATAAATTCAGTCTACAGATCCCCTTAGCGTATGCAGACTGTATTATGTCTAGTTTACAAATATAAGGTTCCCATTAGTAAGAACTTGTATCCAAGCAAAAGCTGGAAAAACTAATTTACTTTATTCTGCATATTTGTTGGCATCATTAGGTGCAGTGGTTAACAGGAAAGCACGGGATAGGAATATGGTTTTGACAAGCACTAGTCTGTGATGTGCGATGGCAAGAGGATTTAACTTTAAAAAGAGTATTTGTAAATATTTGTTTCACTATATAAGCAAGACAAATGTTTCACTTTATTTTAAATGTTTTCAAGTACCATTTAGTGTACTGTTCAAAAATGAAATAATATAAAGAAGCAAGTCATTGATTGCCAAGTACAATCCTGTGATATCCAGTACTGAGACGTTATGGTGAAACATAAGCAGGAGGAATATTTCACTTTATTTTATATTCTTGCTAATAGACCCTGGGATTCAAAAACATTTTTGTCACAGTATCTACGTTTGCATGAAGAGCAGCAATACCTCTGGTGGTCATGGTTGGACAATTCAAAAGCAGATTGGATACAATTGCAAAATGTCAAGAAATACTGCACCCTGCATGATATGCAAATGACATTATAATTGCATGCAAATTATCTATATTATTAAAATGAGGAAAAAGACAGATACAAATGAAGGTAAAGATTTTGGTAGAGTGATTCAGAAATGTTGAAAATTCACATGAAGAAATGCTACTGCCGCAGTTGTTGACCACTGTAAAATCCTACGGTTATGAAATAAAGACTACAAAATCATGTAATGGGTAACTGCTGCATTAGTATGTATTTGCAAGCAGCTGTTGTCACTGGCAGTTGTCACAGATCCTTCATCACTCTTAGTGGTGCTGAGTCACCTATCCATGTCTAGCATACCTTGCTATCCATGACACATAAATATTTGTTCACTACTGTGTGGATAGATGCACCATGCAGGCACTACTGGACAAAGTGTGTCAAAGTCATATGCAGGTATGTGGACAATAAACTTTGAGAATATTTGCTATAGGGGCATTTTCTTTACCAACGTGGGTCATGTTGGGTTTATCCCAAGCATCTGCTTCAAGGATATTGCACCATTTCCTCAATGTCATAGGGGAACAAATGTGGCTTCTATGTACCATACAGGAGAGTTCGCATCATGTATGCTTTTTATGAACTAACTGAGTTCCCTGAGATACTGGGAGCCATTGAATGTGTCCATAGTACAGTGATGGTTCCACCTTAGGGACACTCCTTCAAATACCAGGTGTTAGACAGGGTATTATATACAATGTGTCAACAGGCCATCCTGACAGTGCCCATGACTCCCACATTTGGCACATGTCTAACTAAAACCAATGGTTTATGAGGATTTTGTTTTCCACAGGGTTGTCTTATTGGCAATACTGGATATGTCCTAGAGTCATTGCTAATGACACTGATTAAAAAACTCACAAACCATGGCAGACAAAGCATACAGTAATGTTCTGTCATAGGTTCATAGGTTCATATTAGGCCGCTGAAAAAATAGATCTTTGGTAGCCTAACGTCAAAAATCACATTTCACCAGTAGCATACAATACTATGTAACTACTACTTAATTTCATCATCTTTCAGTGAGAGTTTAAGGGTCCAGACCAGGGGTGAATTTATGGCTTCCCTTCATACAAGATACATTTGAAGAGAGTTAGGAAACTACATTGTTTTGTAGTTCAGAGCAGTTTAATCCATAAAAGAGAGCTCTTTCAGAGATAACTGTCTTGCCAGTAGGATCTGTTTCTTTTTATGCTGCAGTGGAAGTTTAATTCCTTTGAGTGGGTGTTTTATGGTGTTGTTTTCTTGTGGATGTGTAGGAGGTTGCATAAGACTGGATCCTTCATTGCTTTGTGAGGCAAAGGCACCTTTCAAACGTCTGTAAGAAACAGAAAAAAAGAATGTGATTTAAGGTGATCTAACTAGCACATAGAAGACATCTTTAAAGTTGAGTCCTATGTTTACATAAGTTCATACCAAAGGAGGCATTATATTTTATTATTGATCGGATAATAGAGGGGTAGAGAAATAATAACTTTCCTTGGCCTAGAAGATATGTCCCTGTTAATTAGGTGCACAGGGTGGTGCAGTGGTGCAGCAGTTAGTGTTGTCACCTCACTGCAAGAGGTTCTCTGGTTCGACAATTAGCTGTAGTGCCTTCTGTGAGGAGTCTGCATGTCCTCCTTGAGTTTGCATGGGTTTTCTCTGGGAGCTCCAGTTTCCTCCCACATTCCAAAGGCACGCACCAGGTGGATTGAACACTCTAAATTGGCCCTAGATGTGACTGTGTGTGTGAGTGGGTGGCACGACTGAATTACCGTGGCAGGGCAAGCCACCCAGCAGTGTACACCTTGGTTCTAGATGAGTGTCACTGTTAAAGTTACACCCAGACCCCATATGCAAAAATGGGAAAAGGGGTTGAGGATGGATGGATGAATGAATTAGTCTGACTACATAAAGGAGCTTCCTAGCAGCAGTGGATACATGGTAGTCAAAGAAAATAGTTCACTGTCAGTGAACTCACATGCTCTCAACTTCTTGTTGTCCACAATCTGATACAAAAAACAATTGACTGTCCATCTATAGCCAGCCTTGTATAACCATGCAACCCATGCCGAAGTTTGTGTTCTTCTGACAAAAACCTTCTACATGCATCAATACCTACCAACTCAGCAGGCTGTTCCCTCTGCACCCATCAAGTGTCAACCCCCCACCCCAACAGTAAGACAAGACTGCTCATTAAAGTCATTCATACTACAGCTAAAGTCTCACTTATTCAACTCCTGGCTCAGCAAATGTTTTGCACTAGATTAGCATACCAATCCTCTTCAATCTCAACACTGCTCAGCTCCCTCCATTTCCTCCTCTTACCCATACCTCTCAACCTCTTAACACTAGAAATCTGGACAAAGCTGAAAATAATAGGATGGATGTTAAGAAAATGTATAACTACAATGTGCAAGCTTAGATGCATTTAGGGTTAAAAAAGAAATTAATATGTTTATTCTGCTTATTCTCTGTGAAATATGTGCAGCTGCAGGAAACCTTGATAAGAGAACAATTGACACTTGAAAGTCTACCATAGTCAGCAGAATGTGCATTCAGGCTAGGCCAGGGTTGTATCTTTACCCTAGGCAAATGTATCATATCAAGAACTGAACAGCTGAAGAAGTGTGAGAAACAAAGAGTGGCTGAAATTAGCCCAAGGCCAGGTTGTTTTTCTCAAAGATGTTTTTGCAAGACAGCAATTTTCTGACTATGTCAGCAGCAAATCTAACAATGTCTTTCTTTCTGACCATGTCAACAGTAAAACTAACAATATTTTCTTGTATACATGCAGAGAAACTGTATAAGAATAGCATGCTGAACTATGGAAAATCAGACAAACCTTGTGCATACATGCTTTGTCTCCTTGCTGCAAGTAATAAAGGGTGCCTCGCTTGAACCTTACATGCATTGATCTTTGTGTTTTCCTTTACAGATTGGTCCTTCGGACCGGAAATCCTCACTTCACCTCGGATCAGACGGCCAGGTGGCTGAAACTGTACGGGGAAGAAACCAAATCGGTTCTTCTTATGTGAAAAGTCCTCCGACTGAATTTTCATCAAAAGAGGCCAGCCACTTTCTCATCTGCAACTGAAGGACGGGTTTTCCGCAAATCAGCGGTCAATCATGTGGGCTCAGGTAAGGTGAATCTACTTTTTCTGTTTCAAGATCAGGGACTGGATGTGTATTGTTTCTGTCAGATTGTGTTTTCTTACAGTCACGGATAGGAAAGGTACAATCTTGTCATAGATCAGGTGAAACAGATCAGTAGGCTTTAGGCAGTCATTCTGAAGAGACTTTAACAAAATCCGTGGTACCATGTAAAAATCTGAGGGCATCAGGTAATATTTTTCTAAACAGTCTATGTAGCAAACAGAAAATGGTAATACAAAAATACAAACCCAAGACAATGTCAGGTATTTTTCAAAATGGGTTATAAAATATGAGTTTGACGGAAAATTAGAAAAATCCTCACTTATCAAACTTATTAAGAAACTCAAAACTGATTCCAAAGGTCGGATTAAAAAACAACGACAGTTAGGAATTCCCCAGGCACACAGGTGGCTGGAGGAAGCAAACCGCAGAGACCAAAAGAACAAGAACTCAAAGACAGTGAGAAAATCCAAGGAAAACCGTAGTCCGAAGCCAAAAATAATTTATTGAACAACACTATAAACAAAATAAAATAAAATAAAATGAAATGAATTGACCTAGGTTTCGTCCTTAATAAAGACTTCTTCAGAATGCATACCAAATCCATACTCGCCTATATATATTAACACGCAAGCCTCCTTTAATAGAACAAAATCACGTTGTTAAAAAATGAATGTTAAAATGCACTAAATATATAAAATATATGTTAGATAATTGATCTAAATAGCCCCATACAAATATAAGCCTTCCTGAGAACACTGGAAAATATGAAGGTCTCTCCGAACACCATTATATTGGGCGACTTCAACTACCCAAACATAGATTGGGAGCATTACTCTAGCTCCAACACCCTTGCCCAAAGGTTCCTAGAATTCATAAACTCAAATGCTATGGAACAACTTGTTACCACTCCCACAAGAGGGGAAAACATACTGGACCTGATCATCACCAACATGGGGACTCTATGCTCCAGACCAGAAGTGTATCCCTCACTGGTAAAATCAGACCACAGTGAAAAACTTCTCTAAAGCAAATTTCACACTCCTCAAAACCGAGGTGGAATCCTTCAAAGCCCCCGGGCCTGTGGAAAATACGGCCCAGACAGAAGAATCCTTTATAAATGCATTCTGAACACCTTCAGGAATGCATGGATCATGCAATCCCAAATAAAACCAAGACCCAATCCTCCAAAGGCAGGCGACCTGTCTGGTGGACCCCACCATAAAACAAACTATACAATAGAAGGAGGGAAGCTACTACACGATAGAGCAAAATCCCAAAAGGGAAGGCATCTCTGATCAGTATTAGCAAAACTAAGGGCACTCATAAAATGCGTCAAAGGCCAGCTTGAGGAAAAATTGCACTGGGACACTAAAAGATAATCACAAGGCTTTCTTTAGTTATGTTAGGAACCTGGGTGGGAATTCCCAGATATGCTCCAGAATTAGTCCAAAATGACAAAAATACACTGATCCCACAGACATTGCCAACATCCTGGCTGACAGGTTCAGTGCAAACTTCTCTCCCCTCCCACCAAAAGGGCAAATATCTATCCCAGCAGAGTGCTGCCCCCGACATCTCAGATGCTCAGGTGGGAGCTACCGCCCTCTCCAAAGCAAAAACACAGCATCAATGGGACCAGGATGAGCGGTGTCCCAGGCTGTATCCTACATGAACTCAAGAAGAGCTAAACCCAAACATAAAACTACTGTTCAATCTCAGCCTTACTACAGGATATGTACCCAAAGGTGGTGTACAGCAACAGTGGTCCCTCTCCACAAAGGTGGTGCCTCAGCGGACCCTGGAAACTATAAGCCCATAAGCCTGACTAGCTTGGTCTGCAAAGCTATGGAAAGGATCATCATGGACCTCATAAATAAAGATATTGGGGACCTACAGACACTGGATCCTACCCAGTTTGGCTTTGTTAAGGGCAGATCCTGCCTCTTAAACCTGGTTGACTTCTTTGAAACAGTCACCAAGGCCATTGTGAAGGGAAGGTGGTCCACACAGCCTATCTGGACCTACTTAAAAGCCTTTTATACAATACCCCACTCCAGGCATTATAGATAAGCTCACCAGCTTAAATATAAACCCTATGTCACTAGATGGGTTGCAAACTGGCTCAAGGACAGAACCCACATGGTTAGAATTGCTGGAGCCATGTCAGACTCCAAACCAGTTACAAGTGGCATCCCACAAGGCTCAGTCCTGGGACCTCTCTTGTTTGGTATATATTTCTCGGAGGTACAGGCCAACAGGAAGGACTGTGGCTGACCAAGTTATGCAGATGACTGCAAACTAGGCACCATAATTGACTCTCCAGCCGACACAAGCATCCTCCAAAGGGCCTCATAAACAGACAACTGGTGCCAGAGCCATGGCCTCAAGCTAAAGCCAAAAGTGTATAGTCATCCCTTTGGCAAAAACAAAGTGCCCACAAATTACCACATAGGTGGTAATCCATTAAATACAGAAAAGTCATTAGGGACCTGGGGACCCAAGTTGATAGCAATCTCTCATTTGACAACCATGTGGCCAAAGTGGTTAGAAAAACATTTTATATAGCCCACCTAATCATGAAGGGATTCACATCTAGATCAGGGGAGGTCATCGTGCCTCTTTACTCATCCCTCATCAGGCCCATAATCAGTACAATGCCCTTTTGGGATGTACCTTGCAAACACCTGCAGCAACTGGAAAGACTCCCAAAAAGTACCTCACCAAAAGAGGATCAAAGGGCTCAAACAGATGCCATATGCTGCAGTTAAAGAAACTCCAGCTCTACTCAGTGGCATACGCCTGCTCAGAGGTGACCTGTGCCTGGCAGTATAAGGCCATGTCCAACCGGAATTAAGGGACATGCTGCACCTCAAAAAATCCAACCCCATCGAGACTACTGCTCCGGAGACTTGAACCTCAGCACTGAAATAAATAGGACATGCTGGAGGACAGATTCATAACAGAGGCTCCCTTCACTATGGAATAAAATTCCAGTCCAGGTTAGGCAGAGTCCCTCATTGACTCTCTTCAAGAGGAATCTTGATGAGTGGATGGGAGATCATAGGTTTACCCCGGGTATCACTTCTGTGTCACTGTTAGACAGAGGCACAGTATACTAACCTCGAAAAAGGGCATAGCAAAATTAATTTAAAATGGGTGGCGAAAGCCAAACATACTCTGGCTAGGCTTATAAATGCCCTAGGGCAGATAGCCTAGTATGAACCTATGAACCTATGAACCTTATATACATGCAGAGAAACTGTATAAGAATAGCATGCTGAACTATGGAAAATCAGCCAAACCTTGTGCATACATGCTTTGTCTCCTTGCTGCAAGTAATAAAGGGTGCCTTGCTTGAACCTTACATGCATTGATCTTTGTGTTTTCCTTTACAGATTGGTCCTTCGGACCGGAAATCCTCACTTCACCTTGGATCAGATGGCCAGGTGGCTGAAACCGTACGGGGAAGAAACTAAATCGGTTCTTCTTATGTGAAAAGTCCTCCGACTGAATTGTCATCAAAAGAGGCCAGCCACTTTCTGATCTGCGACTGAAGGACGGGTTTTCATGAATCAGCGATCAATCATGTGGGCTCAGGTAAGGTGAATCTACTTTTTCTGTTTCAAGATCAGGGACTGGATGTGTATTGTTTCTGTCAGATTGTGTTTTCTTACAGTCACGGATAGGAAAGGTACAATCTTGTCATAGATCAGGTGAAACAGATCAGTAGGCTTTAGACAGTCATTCTGAAGAGACTTTAACAAAATCCGTGGTACCACGTAAAAATCTGAGGGCATCAGGTAATATTTTTCTAACCAGTCTATGTAGCAAACAGAAAAAAAAAAATGGGTAATAATTGTGCAAAAATACCCGGAAACCCACCGTTAACAGAAGACGCAAAATATATGCAGTAGCATGGCAGCATCAGACAATGTCAGGTATTTTTCAAAATGGGTTATAAAATATGAGTTTGATGGAAAATTAGAAAAATCCCCACTTATCAAACTTATTAAGCAACTCAAAACTGATTCCAAAGGTCAGATTAAAAAACAATGACAGTTAGGAATTCCCCAGGCACACAGGTGGCTGGAGGAAGCAAACCACAGAGACCAAAAGAACAAGAACTCAAAGACAATGCTTTTAGATAAAGAAAACAATAACTTGGTAGTGGCATCGGCACCTCCGCCTCCCCCTTCACTACCAGTGTATGGAGCAGGTGAGCAGATTGACTCACCCCCATTATATCCTATGCTCACTAAAGAAAGGGACTGTATAAAATTGAAACTAGCTAAAGTTAGAGATCCCATCGAAACTAGGTCTCGAACGAAGGGAAATAAGCAAGGGGAAGGCTCTGAATTATGGCAGGTAGTTAAGGATATACAACCTGTAGAAGAGGAAATATGCCCATTTATAGAAGTTCCGAACCCTCAGTCAGGACAGGAAGATCAGACTCCAACTATCTTAGTGTATCGACCCTGGACTCCGGAAGATATCTGGAAAGCTACAGAAGGGATTCCCCATCCGAAATTTAATTTCAGAAAATTCTCAGAAGTTTTACAAGGAATGAGGCTAAGTTATAACTTGAATGGGGAAGAGATAGAAAAAGTAGTTCGACAGATTGTAGGACCAGACTGGTACATGATTTGTGGCAACTGGAATCCTTGTGACGCTGCACAAAAACCTCTTCCACACAGCAGCGCAGAATTAGACACTAGAGTAAAGGAACTTACAGACTGCATCTCTGAGAAATGGAAACTTAGGGCAGACTGGACTTGCATTAATCAATGTGTCCAGCAGGAGGGTGAATCAGTCGACCAATACTTTACTAGACTGTTAGAGTGTTTTAACAACTACTGTGGAATGCAGGTTCCTGAAGATCAAAAACAAGATTCCCCATATGAACAGCAGTTAAAAAATGCATTTTTAAAAGGTAGTAGTGCACCTATAAGCAGTTTCATTACAAAACACATGGTCGACCATCAAACAAGCAGATTACACTCACTGCTTGAATATGCTAGACATGCCGAAAGGCATTTCAATAGCAAAAAGAAAAAGAAGGCTCAGGTATTCTCTGTGGAAGATGGAGCAGACGTTTATGTAGTACACCCCGGGAAAAAGGGTAAGAAGAATGCGCAGGGAGGTAGACAGTCTGATCAGTGATCAGAAGATTTTGAAGGATGCAAAAACAGGGGAGAATGTTTTAAATGTGGTAAAAAAGGACATTTGGCAAAGGATTGCAGAAAAAACAAGAAGGCAACAACGGAAGATAAGGAAGGTGAGGACTGACTATATGATAGTCAGGAATCACTAGAAATGACTAGTAAAGAAGGAACAAATGAGGATGTGAAAAGGGAAGTAGAGGAAGTACAAGAAAGTAATGACAATACAGAAGATGAAGTACTAGACTTAACTTTATTGAGCTTGGAGCTCTATTTAACAGATATAAAGCCAGAAATTACACTTTTGGTGGAAGGCAGAGAAGTTAAATTTCTATGTGACTCAGGGGCATCACGAAAACTGATACATCCCTCCAAATTGCCTAGAAAATCAGAGTCATCTGACTACATATTGATCAAAGCAGCTAGTGGGCAACTATATTGGGAGCCCCTCTCCCACAATATCACAATAACTGATCCTGTTTCAGGATTGACACAAAAAGGGAAAATTATAGTTTCTGCGAAATGCCCTATTAATCTCTTGGGCAGGGATTTCATGCAGTTATTTGATATAGCGGTGGTTCCGACTATGCAGGGTATGGAAGCACAGCGATGAGCTGACACCTTTGTGATGCAATCGGGGGGTGAGACATTTTATTGGTACGGTCAGGACCTGGTTACGACTGGCCCAGGGACTGTGACCAAAGAACTGACGAATGTAGCCGTCAGTAAGTTTCCCTCCCAGGATATTGATAAACAGCACCTGCTGCATTGCACCCTGTATTTTTGTAACACACCAGGGCCTGATAATGAGTATGAAAAATAATTATTTAAGCATCGTACAAACAGATTGGTACTGAGAAACTTATACTGGGACGCAGAAGGGAATAGTGTAGCCAGCTGTTCACTTCCCCAGGAATTCTTGACACTCTATAAGTCCAATCGACTACCACATGTAAGCTTGACTAAGAATAAAAACATGCGGTGGGCAGACCTAGGGGAGAGAGTTACAAGATGGGAAAAACAAACAGAACTGGAATTGTCAGGACAGGGGATACAAGTGCAAAAATTGAATTGGGTGACTCAAGCTAGCCCAGCTGTACATCTGCAGTCTCGCGGAGACAGCTGATGATACTCCTGTTGATGGAAGAAGAAAAAGCCTTACGAGATATACCAGAGACCCTCTGGTCAGCAGGAAAATCAGATGTAGGACTTATCTGTACTGCAGGTCCAGTTAGTATCACACCAAAATCAGCATTTAGATCACAAAAAAGACAGTATCCCTTGAGAAAGGATGCAGAGGTAGGAATAAAACCTATCATAGCAGCATTACTTAAGGAAGGGGTGCTAGTAGAATCCCCTGATTCTCCGTGTAATACACCCTTATTTCCAATTAAAAAAGCCAATGGAGAATGGCGTATGGTTCAGGATTTGCAAGCCGTAAATGACGCCGTAATACCAAGGGCACCTACAGTGCCGGATCCACACACCTTGTTGAATGATTTAAAACCTCAGCAAGAATATTTCTCTGTGGTAGATATTAGTAATGCATTCTTTTCAATACCAATACACCCAGACAGCCAGTATTGGTTTGCATTCACGTTTCAGGGAAAAAGATGCACATATACGCGACTACCACAGGGATATTGTGAGAGCCCTACTATATTTTCACAAGAAATGTCAAGTAATCTAGCTGGATTTAACCCACCAAGGGGTAGTCAGATCTTACTTTATGTCGATGACATTCTATTAGCAGCCCCCACCCCGCAGGATTGCAGGAAAGATACAGTAGCACTTCTACAATTCCTAGCTGCTGAAGGACACAAAGTGAATAAAAGCAAACTACAACTTTGGAAAAAACAGGTAAAATACTTGGGATATGTAATATCCAAGGGAGGTAGAACTTTAGATGAGGACAGAAAAGTAGCAATTTTACAGGCGCCGTAGCCCACCACCAAGAAGGAAATGATGTCCTTCTTGGGAACAACTAATTTTTGTTGAAGCTGGATTCCAAACTATGCCTTTGAATCTGCACCTTTAACTGACCTTATTATTAGCGAAGGGTAAATGTGTAAATATATTCACTGATAGCCAGTACGCTTTTTCCACTGTGCATGTGTTTGCACAACAGTGGAAAAAACGAGGAATGATAACATCTACTGGCAAACCTATAAACCATGTGCAGTTAATTTTAGACCTTTTAGAATCCATTCAGTTGCTTCGACAGGTGGCCATTTGCAAATGTTCAGCTCATACCAAACAACGAGATATAATTTCAAAAGGTAATGAAAGAGCTACTACAGCTGCAAAACAAGCAGCTACAGAGGTATTCCTTCTAGATAAGGAATTACAACCCTCTGAAATTCTGAACTTAGATATGTTAAAAACAATGCAGACACTCACTACACATGCAGAAAAACAGCACTGGATGAAACGAGGAGCAGTCCTCAAAAAGGGGCTGTACATCTCTAAAGAAGGAAAACCAATACTACCTTCTAACTTGTTCCGCTATGCGGCATTGTTGAGCCATGGGCAGTGCCATGTCTCAACGGGGGGGGTGGGTGGGGTGGTACAGCTGGTGAACCAGGTGTTTACAACGTATGGATTTACAAACTATTCTAAAAAATTTTGTTTAATGTGTCAGATTTGTAACAAACATCATGCACAGGGGGCAATAAAACCTGAGCGAGGGAATTTTCCCACACCACCATATCCGTTTCACACTATCTGTATGGATTTTATAGAACTTAACAAATGTGAAAACAAGAAATACTGCCTTGTCATTATAGATATGTTCTCCAGGTGGGTGGAAGCTTTTCCAACCAAAAACCAGATGCAGCTACAGTAGCAAAAGTACTTGTCAAGGAAATTATTCCTAGGTTTGGCATCCCGGAGAGAATCTATAGTGACAATGGCACACACTTTGTAAATCAAACTATACAGCAACTGAGTAAATTCTTTGGTATTTCTTTGAAAAATCATTGTGCATATCATCCGCAGTCTGCAGGGCTGGTTGAAAGGCATAATGGTATACTAAAAAGCAAACTGAGGAAATTGATAGCTGAAACAGGGAAAACCTGGCTGTACTGTTTACTCCTAGCACTGTTTAACATGAGAACTGTCCCTACAACAAAAGGACTGACTCCTTTTGAAAAACTGTATGGAAGGGCTTATTATACCCCCCAGTGGAAACCTCTCATGTCATCAGACCAGGAAGCTGATTTTACACTAGCTGAATATATGAAAAAGTTGTTGAGTTCTAAACATCTGTTGCAGTTTAATTCTGTTTCAGGTCAGAAACAAGCCGAAACATCAGAAGTGGCAGTGACTCCAGGAGACTGGGTGTGGATCAAAATCGTGAAGTGAAAGAACTGGGCATGGCCAAAGAGGGAAGGCCCCTACCAGATGCTTCTGTCGACACCTACTGCAGTCAAGATAGCAGAGCGAGCTTCGTGAATACACCTGACGCACTGCAAGCTGGTGAAAAACTTCGAGCTGGACAAAGACCTTACCTCTCCATTGGGACCTTAAGCACAAAAGTCTGGCTATAAAGGGGGGGGGGGGTCAGATCAATAGGAACTGATCCATCTCAAACCCAGTGAAGCAATCATCAGTGCTAAAGGTCCTATAGGGCAGAGAGTAAGATCATGTGTCCTGAACAAAAATGACTGAATCAAGAGAGATTGAAATACATCCTTTTGAAAGAATCAGAGAAAACAGGAATACAGAACAACCGTTTCCACAGAAGTATTACATGACCATCCTGTTGACTGTACTGGTAACAATAATCTTTTTATTGTGGCCATTTCTTTTCTCAACCATGCAAGTAGAATTAAATAAGCATGCAGAGTGGCACCCGAACTTCAATACCTACCAGGCAATCAAATGCGTGCATGCTGAAACCTTTAATGTTTCGATCTGCTGGGTCTGCACAGCTCTACCAACAGCATATGGGGGGGTTACTGCTAACTTCAGTTTCCCTAGGAGCTAATAAGACCTGGGAAAACCTAATTCATGACACATCGAATGTCCCATCAAAAGATAAAGTAGCATTGCATTCGTCAAAAGGGAACTGTGTGTTTTTATAAGAATGATACAGTCAAGGTAGGATAGAGCCATTGCAATGTAAAAGTTCCCTATAGATGCTACACTAAACCTAATAACACCGGATCCTATTGCAACATGAACTATGATTCATTTGTCGAACTGATGCATAGGACAATCAAAGAAGTAAAACGTGATACTGTTCTCTACAAACAACTGTCCATAATTGACAGAAAAATGTTTCACGCAGGACAAGGGTATGTTTATAGTAAAGTTACTACTAAAGTGGAAGATTGTTATTTTATATGCAGAAGAAAAGCATATAAATGGCTACCCGAAAACTGGTCCAGCAGTTGTTTTTTGGGGTACCTGGTTCCGGCCATACGACACACAGCAGTTTTACCTCAAAGGAAAATTCAGAATGTCCGAGAAATCAAGAAGCCTGTTAATCCAGTGGGACAAATCAATGCACCCTGGAAATACCATCATGACTTAGGCCCTGGGAATAACAAAGGACTGTCGCACATGGATTTGGGTGATGACGTCATATCATGGGCAGGCATACTACCAGCATATGGAGCAATGAAATCAATCTGGGAGCTAAGAAAATTGTCTAAACTTATCGAAATAATGAGTAATGCAACCTTTTCTGCCCTAGAATTGGTAACTGATGAACTGACTGCCATGAGAACAGTGGTACTTCAAAATCGCATGGCTCTTGACTTCACCCTAGCGGCAAAAGGAGGTACGTGCACTTTAATCCAGGAGGAGTGCTGTTCGTACATTCCTGACTACAGACATGAGATAGACAACCATCTTGAAGTAATTCAGCAGGTGTCGGCCATGACCAAACCATGACCAAATCCATTGACGGACTTTTTTCAGAGATGGTTCAGGTGTTGGGGCAGCTTCCTGATGAACATTCTGATTGCCATCTGTGTAGGGATAGCCTTACTTATGGTGTGTGGGGCTGCTACATCCCCTGTATAAAAGGACTAGTTAAGAATATTGTAGACACTTCAGTTTCAGAAACTTTATACCAGGATGCTGAACTCGAAGAATTACTCAAAAACTGAAAAATGCTTTCACAGGCTTAAACTAAATGACTCTGTAACTGCAAATCCTAAGTAAGAAATGGTTATGAGAAGAAACACTATTTATGCTTGATTTGAAGGTAGAATAAAGTATTAAAATGGGGGAAATGTTAAGAAAATGTATAACTGCAATGTGCAAGCTTAGATGCATTTAGGGTTAAAAAAGAAATCAATACGTTTATTCTGCTTATTCTCTGTGAAATATGTGCAGCTGCAGGAAACCTTGATAAGAGAACAATTGATGCTTGAAAGTCTACCATAGTCAGCAGAATGTATATTCAGGCTAGGCCAGGGTTGTATCTTTACCCTAGGCAAATGTATCATATCAAGAACTGAACAGCTTAAGAAGCGTGAGAACCAAAGGGCAGCTGAAATTAGCCCAAGGCCAGGTTGTTTTTTTCAAATATGTTTTTGCAAGACAGCAATTTTCTAACTATGTCAGCAGCAAATCTTTCTTTCTGACCATGTCAGCAGTAAAACTAACAATATTTTGTTGTATACATGCAGAGAAACTGCATAAGAATAGCATGCTGAACTATGGAAAATCAGACAAACCTTGTGCATACATGCTTTGTCTCCTTGCTGCAAGTAATAAAGGGTGCCTTGCTTGAACCTTACGTTCATTGATCTTTGTGTTTTCCTTTACAATGGACAAAGGCCCAAAGATAGGAACAGCTTTTAAATATTGCACTTATCAACTTAGAAAGTTGCGGTAATAACAGGATTTGTGCTAGCATGCATTTTCTGAAGGGCATGAAGCCTGAAACTCAAATGTATGTCATTATTTACTGAATTCACCCCTTAGTGATTTGCAAGAAAACTACAAATTCTGTGAGGAAACAGACCAAAAATATGAGGCAAAAATCTGGGGATTATGTGAAAATCTGGGCAGCTGAGAGGTATGGTCCTACCTATACTGTACTAATTCTTTTTCTCCCCTTTTGTTCTATTTATTCACCCTCAAATACCTTTGACTTCTGTTTCTCTGCTCTAGCTCTCTCACCACTGTACCTCTTGTAGGACATATTGCTTTCTGTTGAAAACAGCAAAAATATGTGGTTGCTTGCACACTTCATCAGATCTGAAAGGCAGTTCTCTCACTTCTGAAACATGTTGTAAAGCCTGTGTTAGTGTCATTCTGTCTATTATTGTTGTTTGACATTGGAGCTTTTCTCCCTGGGCCTCCATTGAAAGTGGGTTCTGCACCCAGTCTAATTTTCCCAGTAAATAAAAGCAATAAATAAAATAAATAATAAATGAAATGCCAAGGTCACTAATGACTGTCCATTTTCTAAGAGGAGCTCTGTATGTGTAGGTGAATCAATGTCCATGTTTAGCAAAGGTCACAACATTATGTTTCTTGGTATTTAACTTAAAATAATGGTCATGCAGCATTTATTTGTATGTGTTGCAGCCCCCTGGAGAGCTTTGAAGTCACCTGGAGAGTTTGATCACTCATCTGTAGACTTGGCCAGTCACAGGCTCTTGATATCGACATTGATATCAGGGAAGTTAATGCTAAAGGGTCATGATCTAAGTACTGATCCCTGATGGATAATGTTAATAAAGACTCTTTTTAAGGAGAGAGTGACCTCTTACACTAACTGATTGGGTTATATCTGTAAACCAATTTGCTATCCAGCAGATTACATAAGGGTTTACATTTACTTTGCTTATCTAGTCTATAATGCCAAATTGTAGGATGGTGCCAAAGGCCTTTGCTAGGTTGAGATAAGTTGTGTGTACTGATTTGCCTGCATCCAGTGAATCAGTAACTCAAAGAAGACCACTAAGTTTAGGAGGTAAGATTTAACTTTTTGCAAATCCAGACTGGTTTTGGACAAGGAATTATAGACCATTGAGACCCTTATTTATACATTCTATAATGATGTGTCTTACAGATAAGGCCGGTTAGTCTTATAAATTCAAAGTGCCAGGGTCAGTGTGGGTCATATCTTCTGGAGTGGGATTACTAGAGCAGTTATTCACACCTCAGGCATGAATATCATGGAGAGTCCAAGACTGAATACATTTAAAAGCGAGTCCATAAGGCTGTGTTTGGTGGAGATAAGAAAGCAGCCTGGCACATTTTCTGGACCCAAAGTACTAGTATTATTTGGCCTAGGAGAGCACTCTTAGGGTTTACTCCAAAGTGATCTGAAGAGGTGTATGGGGATGCTAATAAGCAGGGGAAAATTGGGACACAAGGGTGTAAAGTTAAAGCTATATTTATCAGGTATGATGTTGGCTTTATCTTCTAAGGATGTGTATGTGTTGGTGTCATATATATTAGCTCAGTGCAATGCTAGTTATCACTTTTATGTTTCTGACATAGCTGAAAAAGGTGTTATGGCTGTCCTTTACATAGATAATTTTTTGTTCATATACATTTTTGGAAAATTTGATTTTGTTTCTGAGATCTTTGTTTATGTTTTGAGTTTCCTTTTACAAGTTGGGATATTATTTTGATAGACACTAAGTTTCTTCATTTTATTGCATAGTTTGTTTATACTAGTATTCTACCATAGGAGTTTTATACCTCAACTTAATATTGCATGTATCTGTGTCTGATGTGGACTGATGCCTCAATGCAAGGATTTAGGTAAGCAGAGAAGCTGCCTGTGAATGAAGCAGTGTATTAGATAGGGTCATTGAATGGAAGGAGTACTTACATTTTATGAAGTCATTAGCTAACTGTAACAGGTTTCCCCTTGAATAATCTCTAAAGACAGAATGGATTGGTGGCAAATCAGCTTTTGCCCTCATAGCGACTATTATTGAATGCTGATTACATTCTCACAATGATGGGGCAACTACAGGTGTAGAATATAATGAGGTTGTATTGTTGAGGACTACATCCAATATTTTTGAGTTCTTACTTGGTATGTGAACTAGATGGTCTAAAGAACAAGGAAGCATTGATGAATAATTATTTGTAGTAGTGAATGTTCCTGTTAAATGCAATAATGGTTGATATAACCCAGGGCAATGATTAGCAGACCTAATTCTTGTTGAGTCTGTGTTTGGACTGCTAAAGGCCAACTTCTGCTGTCTATATTTCTCTATCAGTGCAACACAGTAGGACCCTAGAAATACAGTAACATCTTTGCAGTTTGTGCAGTGCATGCAGTGTGTGTGCAGTGTGTGTAATGTTACACAAAATGTTGATATGCAAACAGTTATATCAGGGCTGAGTTATTCAGGAGAAGTATTAGACTCAGCAATGGAGGACGTACCTTTAAAGAAGTATGTGTTGAAGCTGGCTGCACAGGAGATCTATGCCAGGTGAAGGTGGGCACAGTATGCCATTACACTGGCTGGGAGACAGCATTTGGTTCATAACTATGGGCAAGCATAAGCAATAGATACAGATGTAAAACTAATGCATGTAAAAATAGAACAAAATTGGACTATACCATGCATAAGCTCAGAAGCATAGCTGGTTCAATTAGTGCTCTGGGCCAGTGTTTGAACGAACATCCCACTCCCTCAACTCTTCAAGTGAAGCAAAAAAAAAGCACTTCACTCTAATAAGTGATTGGCTTATTACAGTTAGATATATACACCCTTCCAGCAAAAAGTGTATGTTCTTTCTACTGGCACACCAATCATATGGACAGAATGCATGATATGCCCCCCCTCCAGCCCCAGCTATTCAATTCCCATTTCTCTGCCCTACCCCAAACCTCCTTTAGAATATTTTATTAAAAAATTGTAGCAAACAGTTGCTACAATTTATACCTGCCTGCACGAAAAGTCTCAGCACTCATGTTTTAGTTTAAAAAATATTATTTCTTTTGTACTTTTAAACTGTGGCAAACAGTTTGCTATAGTTTAGACCACACAAGAAGTGCAAAAATGCTCAGGTTTGACTGCAAATGTAATATTGGCTTTTAAATGCCGGTATCAGGATGGAATGGATTCACACACTCAATACAGAAGGTCATACTGGGCATGCCCCTACACTTAGAAAAATGAAGCCCATGTCTGACAACAAAATACAGAAGGTCATACTAGGCATGCTTCAACACTTAGAGAAATGAATCCCATGTCTGACAACAACAGTGGACTATACATATCTGTCAGTCGCAGATGTCTTTGCACACCCACCACACTGTACACCATTCATGCTTTGCACACACATTGGATAAGAATACTCATACATATCCAAGGCCAACACACCCTAATAGGTCAAACATACACACACAGAGATGTGGGGAAGAGAGAGGCAGACAGTGACAAAGAGATTGCCATCATAAGGCCTGTCCCATCCACCACACATCCAATTGGCCAATATCACATGATGTGCTGATGTCAATTACTGTAGACATTTGCTTTTGGTAGCCCTCAGCCCTATAGTGTCTGTGGTGCTTACGATAACTGTGTAACATGGTAACACAAATCAGTATTCATCTAGTATTTGTATACCCAGTCCTGGTAAATGTAAAGTTGTGTGTGACTGAGTGTTGTGTGTGTGTTTCCAGAAAAATAGTTTATGGCCCATTCACACACACTGCACTTTCCATAGCCCATGTTAGCAGTCATGTTGTTGTCAGTCACCTTGAAATAATCCTCTGGCCAAGTATCAGCCCCATAATCTCTGTGGCATGTGCAATAACTGCGTAAAGCTGTAGTGTAGCATACAAGTTAGGTCAAAGTTCTAATCCCAGACCTGGAAGCTGTTTGTGTAGAGATTAATGATTTTGAGGCCATTCACAGTCACTACACCTCCTATTGCCCTACTTTAGCAAGCCTACTGATATCAGTAACCTTGAAATACCCCTTTGTATAAGGACCAGTCCTATAGGCTCTGTGGCACGTGCAATAACTGTGTAAGGCTATAGTGTAGTTTACAAGTTAGGTAGGAGTTCTAATCCTAGACTTGGCAACTGTGAAACTATGTGTGTGTAGAGATTAAGGATTCTGAGGCCATTCACAGTCACTACAACTTCTATTGCCTGATTTTAGCAAGCCTGCTGACATCAGTCACCTTGAAATACCCCTTTGGACAAGGACCAGCCCTATAAGCTCTGTGGTGTGCGTGTGATAACTGTGTAATGTTATTGTGTAACATACTAGTTAGGTAGTTGTTCTAATCCCAGACATGGCAGCTGTGAAACTGTGTGTGTATGTGTAGAGATTAATGATTTTGAGGTCATTCACAGTCACTACACCTCCCATTGTCCTACTTTAGCAAGCCTGTCATTCACCTTGAAATACCCCTTTGGAAAAGGGGCCAGACTTATAAGCTCTGTGGTATGTGCCATAAATGCAAGACAATGTAGTAGCAGTAACTACACAGGTATGGGTTTGAATCTCATCTGTGGCAAGTGTTTGTATGTCTGCCTTCAAGATTTTGGCCCCATTTACAGCCAGTACACATCTCAGAACCTGATTTTAGCAGTCCTGCAGATATCATCCACCTTACAAGTACCTGTTGCCAACCCTAAACCATGTCAAGTCAGTGGTGCATGTAATAAATGCATAACCATAATGGTCCATAAAGACTGTTAGATAAAGGTTTGATCCTCACCCATGGCAAATGTAAATGTGCAATTAGGGTAAAATTATTTTTGGGATCTCTCACCCACTACATCACCCAATGCCAGTATTTACAAGGGCTGGTGATCTTCCTCACTTTAGAAGTACCTTGGGACAACATCCACCCAATAAGCTCCTTGGCATGTGCAATAAATGCAGTACACTGTAGTAGCAATACATAGCCCAATGGGGCATTAAATCTCAGTACTGGCAAGTCTGTGTGTCTGTCATCAGTATCCTCTGTGGAGGTTGCTGTGACTGTGTAATAACAGGATGCATTGCGGTGTGGGTTTTGCTAAATTATTATATTGAGGACCTACTATATGTCACAATGTCCACCTTACAAGGAGAACCAATGTCAAACACCAGGGAGGCTGGTGTAGACAATCCATAGCCCTACATGTGACATTATGGATCGGTGAACAATATAAGGAACCCTTGTAGTACTCAGAGAACACTGTCCACCCGTGTCTCATCCACAAACACACTTGGTTAGGCAACAACCATTATATTGGTAGTTCCCTGCATATTGCTTCACAGATAGTAACCACAGTATGATTGAAGTGAACTACATGCCTGGTGACCACAACAGTGCCACTGACATCAGAAAGTACTGTGATGTGTAACACCTCCTGACTGTGTGTTATCCAGCAAGTAAAAGGACATGACACCCTCTTCTAGGGGCAAGTGGCATAATGGTTAAAGTGTTTACCCTACAGACACAAGGTGCAAGGTTTGATTCTCACATGGCGTAATTGGCTAGGCTTAAAATGGCCCACAAGGGCACTTAGCCTAGTACTAATCTATGAACCTATGTTCCATCCCTACAGTAGGCAAATAAATGCTTACAGTGGTCATTTTGCTATGTTCCCCACTGGATATCTGCAACAACTGTAGAGTCTGCAGCTGTAACCCACAAAGAGAATACCATGCTGTATACTCATGCCCTGTATGGACAGATGCCACTAACTCCACTGAATACCTCTATCATGCTGTCAATGTAGGGGCAAGCATGACCTCTGTTCCATAGCCAGGTCTCCACAAATGAGGTCAGGAATGCTACATCAGAAGATAACAATCTGTACACAGAACATGCCCCAGAGACCTCAAGTACACTTCACATGTCAAAGAATATGCGTGTGGGACATGTACACAACCCAGGTACTGTCCATGTCATGGAATATAGATCACATACATGGGAAGCAGTGCACATAACTGCCCACCCACAATAGTAACCCAGATGAGTAGATGGTGAATACAATACCCACCTGTGGGGACCACTCCAGAGACTACACCCTTGAGCCACACTGGAGACCATTGTCATGTGGCCTGATGCTAAGGTATTCCCTTTGCCTAGCCTTGTACAGCCATCAGGCCCATTCACCTACTACACACCTGCAAATCAATGAACCTATGCATCTCAGTGCTGGTAAGTGTGTGTGTGTGTGTGTGTGTGTGTGTGTGTGTGTGTGTGTGTGTGTGTGTGTGTGTGTGGAGATTAATGATTTTGAAGCCATTCACAATATCTACACCTTCCATTGGGCTATTTTAGCATGCCTGCTGATGTCATTTACCTTGAAATAATCCTTTGGCCATGTGTTAGCCATATAAGCTCTGTGGCACTTGTGATAACTGCATAATATTGTAGTGTAGAAAGCTAGTTATGTATGGGGTTCTAAACTTGATAGTGCCAACTGTGATGATGTGTGTGTTTCCCTGAGTGTGTTTGTGTCTCCAATGACACTTGCTTTTGTGGACATTCACATGTACTACATTTCCCTTATCCCTTCTTTAGCACTGTTGCTGATGTCACTCACCTTCAAAGATACCTTTGGACAACTCTCCAACATGTAGGCTCTGTGGGGCATGCAATAACTGCATAGCACTGTAATAGCAATAAATAGTTAGGTATGTGGTTGAAACTCAGTACTGTTAAGTGTGTGTTTGTCTGTGTGTCATGAGTATCCTGTGTTGGGGGGAGTGTGCACTGACAGGATCCATTGCAGTGTGTGTTTTGCTACTTCATTATATTGAGGACCTATATGTCCCATTGTCCACATTACAAGGCCAACAGTTTTCAAACACTGTAGAGGTTGTTGTAGACAGTCCTCAGCCATAAATGTGTACAGCCATGTGCAATTACTATGTGACAATATGGATTAGTAAACAATATAGGCAACTGTTATAATACCCAGATACCTCTCTCCACCCACATATCATATACAAACATGGTTGGCTCTTACTCTCTTACACCCTTCCTTTCTTACTTTGTCTCTGTCTCTGTCTGTCTGTCTGTCTCTCTCTCTCTCTCTTTCTCCCTCTCTGGTGGATGTGGAAAAGTACATCTGTTTTTCTTAGGCAGCAGCTTGAGTTTTGTGAGGAATGCTCATGATCAGCTGATGGCCTGTGCATGAATTGCAGTCCCCCACTTGCTAATTGCACGTGGAAAGGCTGTTGTATCATTCCTATAGCCAATTGCATGGAAACATACTCCTAAAACTAAGCACCTCATGTGGGTGTTGGCCTTTTTCCTTCACTGTGAGCAGGACTTCATGTGGGTGTTTGACAAACAGCATCTTAGAGGGTAGTTGGAAATACCTCTTACAACATACACTGTGGAGACAGGCCAACAAACAGGAAAGAGATGTTCCAGACATAGGGACAGAATGTAAGTATTGCTGTTCTACATTTTAAGTAATGTTGGTTTAACAGGGTTTGTGTGGATATGGCTGTTCTACATGATTTCAAGTCTGGCATGACAGTGTTATGTGGTTGAGGAAACTCACCTGTAGGGCAATCTGCAGACTGTCCAGAGTTTAGATTCTTACATGTGGTGTGTTACTCACACATTTCCTATCTTTAGATATGCAGTAGCATACTCTGAGGATTGCAATCAGTACATGGTGACATCCATGTGTGTTACTGACATCCTATCCCTCAGAACAGATATGTCACAACAAACCCTGTTACACCAGGAAATTTCTCAGATTATCACAGCAATATGTCAATATTGGCCCTGTGTTTGTGACTCTGTCCCCCAAGTCTGTCACCCTTTGTCCATATGTCATGCAGTAAGAGGTGCATATGTACAGTACATCATTATTTACTGACATCATACCTGATAACAAGC
>NC_056727.1:1256368558-1256416058 GCF_019279795.1 Protopterus annectens
AAGGGCAACAATAAATGAGATTAATAGGGCATATATGAAAACAGACATGATGTTGTGAGACCTATGAAAGGGCAACAATAAATCAGATTAATAGGACATATATGAAAACAGACATGATGTTGTGAGACCTATGAAAGGGCAAGAATAAATGGGATTAATAGGGCATATATCAAACTAGACATGATGTTGTGAGACCTATGAAAGGGCAACAATAAATGAGATTAGTAGGGCATGTATGAAACTAGACATGATATTATGAGACCTATGAAAGGGCAACAATAAATGAGATTAATAGGGCATGTATGAAAACAGACATGATGTTGTGAGACATTTGAAAGGGCAACCATAATTGAGATTAATAGGGCATATATGAAAACAGACATGATGTTGTGAGACCTATGAAAGGGCAACAATAAATGAGATTAATAGGGCATATATGAAAACAGACATGATGTTGTGAGACCTATGAATGGGCAACAATATATGAGATTAATAGGGCATATATGAAACTAGACATGATGTTGTGAGGCCTATGAAAGGGCATATATGAAACTAGACATGATGTTGCTCAATGCCTTATATCAAGGCTCATTGAAACCTGATGAATTTGAGTACCATAGGGTGGAGACATAAATCATCCCAATAATCTTTGGGATCCCCAAGATACATAAAAATCAGTGTTACTCCCCCCCCCTTTTAGACCAATTGTGGCAGCAAAGGGCTCTAAGACAGAATCAATAGCAGCTTTTGTAGATCATCACTCCAAGACAGCTCTCAAGTCCTTTACTCATATCTTGAAAGACTCATGGCATTGCCTAGATTTATTGAAAACAATACCTAGTGACAAGGACTTTGTGTTCATCTGTTATACCCCATGAGGTAGGCTTGGAGTTTTTCACTCAAAGCCTGACAAGGACTGAGTTGTTGGACCAAACCAGGATTAACTTACTGCCAGACCTGGTTGAAATGGTGCTTACCAACAATTTTCTATGTTTTGAGGGTGAATACTTCAGGCAAAAAACAGGTGTGGCTATGGGTGCAAAGTTTGCCTCAATTTTTGCTAACCTTGTTCTAACTGAATGGGAGAAAAGGGAGGTTTTCACCTCAGTTTACATGAATAAAATGTTATCTTATCATAGAATTTTGGATGATATCCTTTTTCTGTGGACAGGGGGTTCTGAACAGCTATTAGACTTTATAAATTATTTGAACACAATGACTGATTTTTAAGATTTACATATAAGACCAACAGCAAAAATATTGATTTCTTAGATATTTTTTTGAGCAAAAACATTTAAGTGGAGAACTCTCTTCCAACATTTTTAGGATCAGAGCGTATACAAATGCCCTCCTAGAATTTTATAGTTGCCATCCTTTTCATCAAAGACGAAGGGGTCATTAAAGGCCAAATGGTTAGACTCTCCAGGTTGGTCAGTAATGATGATGAATTTTTACATGAGATGTATATTTTGACAGGAATGTTCAAAGAAAGGGGCTATCCCATCAAGCTTCTGACATCAGTTAAGAAAGAAGTAATAAAAAATCGTTCTACGAGATTTAGCCCCATTTTAAGAGGTGGGATGAGTACTGTAATGATGGTGAATGTAGAAATACCTAAGAATGATGTTATGGTCTTGCAGTACAATCATTTAGCTCCAGATTTGGCAAAACGTTTATGTAGGATATGGGACAGTGTGCTTGACACTGAACTGAAAAACAAATTAGGTGCAAAACCTAAAGTTGTATACAGCAGGGGCAGAAATATCAAGGAAATACTTGAACGTGACAATGAAAGGTTTAAAAAGACATACATCTCTAGGATGAGCAAATGTGGGGCATGCAGTAGTTGTAGGTTTATTAATGAATGTCCTTATGTGACTATTGAAACACGCAACAGGACACTGCAGTGTCCTGGACACTGCAATTGCAATACAAAAGGAGTTGTATACATTGCTACATGTGTGTCATGCCCTGCATTCTACATAGGCAAGACCATCAGGAAGTTACATGACATAATTCTGGAGCACAAAAGGGATATAAGAAAAAGAAAAAAGACCAGTGCTTTATACATGCACACTAGAGAATGCACTGAATATAAAAATGTATACTTTTTGTGATAGACAAAAGAAAAGCAGGAATAAGAGGGGGTGACCCTGAATTAGAACTTTTATACAAAGAGTTAGAATGGCAACTTAGATTAAATGCCAAAGAGAAGCCAGGCATTAATGACAGAACATCTCTGTTGTGTGTTCTAAAAAGGAGAGCAAAAGATGTTTGATTTTTTTACGTGAAGTTTGCACTGGACGGATATGTTTTATATGTTTTATCTGGTTTAAAGTGTTCATGATCTACCTTTTGCAAAGATTTGTTTCATTTATCATTTTCATAACAGGCTAAAGTTGCATTATAGATATTTTATTTTTAACTTTTAACTGTTTTAACATTTTTACTATTTATTTATTAGATATTTTATTCTTCATATTACATAATTTGACATGGCAGGAAATAATGTAATGATTGACTTTAAGATCTGGTGCTATTTAAATAGAGCTTAAAGATGTTTTCACTGACTCTGATGATGCCTTAATATTTTATCAGGCGAAAGCGCTTAGCCCGTGGAATTTGTATGTTAATTTATTTTATATTTTAATAGTGTGGATACATGTGGTTTTCTTATTTTTCCATTTTTTGCGTTATATGAAGAGACAAGATTGAGATCTCAGAGTATGTACTCCAGGCAGGTATGACCTTAGCCCTAAGCAGCATCCTACCTTCACCAAGAATGACACCACAATACCAACAAAAATGACAATTGGCTTAGTTTCTGGTGTCTTTCCAAGGAGATTCAGTATCTGTCTACCTGGGATGACATGGTTGACAGGCCTTAATGCATTGCCAATGATGGCCTCCACCTGTCACCCCCGAGGTTCCGGATCTTTGGCAAGGCTCTTGTCACCCCCAATTGTGCCTTATTTAGGCTATGTCCCAAAGACAAATCTTCCAACATAAAAGATCTGTCAAAAAGCAAACTGAAGATCATGCTACTCAGTGCTAGGAGGCTTAATCTGAAAATGCACACACTGGAGGCGCTCCTCACACTGGAAGATGCCAATGTCTGTGCAGTCACGGAAACTTGGTATAGGGCTGTAGAGATCACCCCTGCTTTACCAGGCTATACCTCATTCCACACATTCTGACCCCAGAATGAGGTTGGAAAGACTAAAGGTGGTGGAATCTCTATTTTCATTAAGGACAGGCACACCTCCAGACTAGTTTACCAGCATGACACATTGGAATTACTGCAGGTGCAAGTGACAGATGGCAAGACACCTATCCAAGTTATAGTCAGCTATAGACCCCCTTCCATGTCTCAGGACACCCACTCCTCCAACACGGATCTACTTGACTCCATCAAGGTACCCCCTAACACCCTGATCCTTGGTGACATCAACTACCCCACCATAGACTGGGTGAACTATTCCTGCACTAATGCACTCACCCAAGGATTTCTTGACTTCATTACCTCCAGTGCATTAGACCAGCTGGTCTCATCCCCCACAAGAGGAGATAACATAGTGGACTTGGTTCTCACCAACATGGGCGACCCCTGCACCACTCCCATAGTTCTTCCCTGGTGATATCAGATCATCAGTCTGTTTCATTCAAAGTTTCTATCCCACCCAATCCCTCCCCAGCCATAGCCAGGCTAAAAAAATTCTCAAATGTTGACTGCAACCTGCTAAGGGAGGGTATCAGCAGCTTCACACCACCGACCCGTCAGAGGATGCACACAACTATGCTGAACAATACACCAGTGTAGTATACAAGCACCTGTACAACTGTATGGACTCAGCCATACCCAACAGAACTAAAACCTGCTCCTCAAGGAAACACAAACCTGTCTGGTAGACCTCCTCTAGCAACAGCTGTAAAACAAAAGGAAGAAACTGTTGTCTAAGGGTAAAAAGGAACAAATTCCAAACTGGAAAAATTCCCTCCTCTGCCTCAATAAGCAAATTAGATCACTAGTGAAAAACTCCAAAGCCAATTATGAGTTGAAACTAGCCTCCAAAACAAAGGCAAACCACAAGTTCTTCTTCAGTTACGTTAGAAACCTCCATGGCAAAGCTCAAGTTTGTTCTGAATTAGTACTTAATGGTACCAATCCTGCTGACTCACCAGAATGGCTTGTAGGGGAATGGAATACAGCTGAAACATGAAAATGTAACATTGTAAAACAACATCCAACCCTTGGGAGATGAAATCCCTGACATAATAAATACACTCAGCCACAGAGGTCTTCATAGGAAAGTTAGTAACTTCACCATATTTCAGTATTGCTTGGTGACACTAATGCATGAACCATTGAGAGATCTTAGTTTGTTTGAAAGATTTTTCTTTCTTTTTACCATCGTACAGAAACTATAATTTCTGTTTCATTATAGATTATCAGAGACATCACTCTTTGTCAACTGTCATGCAATATGTAACCAGCAAAATATGATTTTAATATATAAGCCATTCTTGGATATGTGTGTGGTGTTACTATCTATTCTGACCATATTAATGGTTGGAAATGGGAGAATAGGACAGAGATGAAAAGGGGAAGCAAGCTGTTGATAGAACACAAGGTGATCAAATAAGGAATGGACAGGATGGAGGTGTGATAACTCTCAACATCTTAGCTCAATAATATTTGTGAATGACATTAATATTTGTAATTATTTATTGACCAACATTTAAAATTATTTGCTAGACAATTGCACTTTGTATATTGAACTAGTGCAACAAATCATTTGTACAGTAATTAAAATTTGTAAATTTCAGAGATATTGGTGGGAATATTTTTTGTGGGACAGGTGTCCTTTTTATTTATTTATTTATTTTTTAAGTAAAGTTGGGGAACGAAGTCACGGAAGTAAAAGGTATGTAAGGGGGGAGGGTAGGTCACAAAGGAAGACAGAAATGCCTGACAGGGTATGGAGTTACACAATGAGGGGTGAACACAATGCTGAATGAGACGTAAGAGAAACAGAGGAAGGACAATGATAAGGAGTGGACTGAATAACATGCAGAGGTGGTCATAGGCGCAGAAGGGAGGAGAACACATAAATTGGGGATAAGACTGGGTGTATGGAGATGCAATCTTTACCAACTTTGACACAGTGAGAGATTAGTCCTTACACTGGGAGCCAACATTACTGGGTCCTGTCTCAAAAAATGGAGTTAGTGCTGAGCAAGGAAGTGACTCAAGAAGGCACTGGAGCATGGTCTCTATACAGCTGATATGGGCATCAAACCTCCTCTCTAGTATCTCCACATGTGACAAAGTTTTCACCTCTACTTGTACTAGTCAGGTAGGTACCAGTGTACCAACCTCCAATCTAGGACTACCTGATGCAGGTGGTGCAACAGAGCATGAGACCACTCTGCCAGGCTGGGACACATTTGCTGGGTACATCCGGTAGGGGTTGTGGTGGTGGTGCTGCTGCTACTGTTGCCATTTGCTGGGCACATCTGGTAGGGGTTGTGGTGGTGGTGCTGCTGCTACTGTTGCTGTTGCTGCTGCCATCTGGGGGGGGTGAAAAGAAGTACTGATATGGTCAAACTACGTTACTGTGCTGCTACATGCAATGGTAACAAAAACTGAGAGACATAAAAATAAATAAGTAAAATAGGTTAGTGACAAAGAGGGAGAGAGAAGAGATATACAAAAACAAAGAGTGGTATTAGTAAATGTTTTGTTCATAATTGTTATACAGTTGAAGGAAATATGTTTTTAATGACAGGACCTAAACAGTTATTTTAACATGCAGTCGTATTTTAAATTACATTAATTTATGTATTTTAACAGTTATGTCATGACAACAACAAATTTTCTTTCTTTTTTTTTGGGGGGGGGGGGGGCGAACCCACAACCATCCAAACAATCTCAGTTTGTATAGACTTAACATCATAAGTCACCTCTCCAGCTCTGTAAGGTAGGGTGTCATGCAGAAACAAATTTCTAAAGTTGCACAGTTGTACTAATTCCAGTTAAGAATGCTAGTACTGACAGGTGTCCTGCAGTACAAATGTTATTTATTGTAATTTTATCATATCTTTCATAACAGCAGGTAAACTTACCCTGGTGCTATTTTATGTGCTCCAGTTTGTCCCCGTGTATTTCCTTGCTCCTTTTAATTGCTTCAGGGGCTGGATATAAAGAAAGTACAGAATAAGATGGTTTATGGTGTCATGCATTGTCAGGGTATATGGGGAGGTAAATCATATTATATTTACAGTATGGGGGTGATAGTTATGTCTTAATTTCATCCTTCTATTAGCCAAGATGGTCAGACTTGTAGTGCTTCGGGTCATTATTGTGACAATGACACTGTTTCCCCATACATGGGATACCAATAGCATGGGTGAGAGCCTTGGCCAATTTATTCCAGGTAAAAGCTTTACACTATGACCCGGTATAGCTCTCCTACAGGAGCCTGCAGCTGTAATGCTTATAGAGGATGTCCAGAAAATCTGGTCTCCTCCTCCACTAACTTTTTGCAGTAAAAGGAGTACTACCCTCACCTTCTCCAGTCATAATATCAGAGAACTGATGGCTAAATTAAATGATTTATTGTGTTTCATTCTCCGTACAATGACAGGCACCAAAGGGCACCTAATTTGCACAGTGATTGGAAAAATAATGATTCCAGTGGCACTTTAATGTGGGAAACATGTCAGCCCTCCATCCCTCTGTTTGTGGCTGAGAATGAATGCTCAGCAGAAACTCCCATCCTCAGATGGTTAAAGATAGAATGTCTCTGGTCTCAACCTTCTATTTATATACTGTGGAACACTCATCTCTTATAACTTTGAATAAATGGGTAACATGTGGAACACTTACTAACAGCTTATTAACAACTACACCTAGGAGATTCACAGCATGGTTAAAATGTATCATGTAAGACTTATACAAAGTTATATTGATGAATTCATATTAGTCATCATAATTTTTCATGGATATCAGTTAAATAAATTGCTGACACTTGAATATCTAGCACTCCCTGTCAATGTGGAAATGTGAGGAACATGGCTCTTTAAATCACAAACTAAGGAACATTACTCCTAATGAGGTACATGAGAGGTGTGAACATGATCATTTCCCAATCCTTGTTATCTGGGCTTCCAGATCATGCACAGAGATGGCCACCAGTGCTCAGGCATGTGAATGGCATCATGTAGAATTCAGAATCATGTTTATTAGGTTTATTCGTCACACAATATAAGTGATTCAGAAATATTAATGATATAAGACCTAATTAGCATACTCACTCCTACTAGCATGTTCCCTGCAGCATTATTGTGTCTTTACACTCAGGAGAGGACCCCAAGAGCCAAAGTTAGTTACGAAAATAAAATTGCCAAAGATTCCAAAGACAACTACAAGGCATTCTATAAAAATGTCAAGAATCTAAATGACAATGCCCAGATCTGCTCTGAGCTACAACAGAATGGCATTAAATATACTGATCCCAAGGATATTGCCAATATCCTGGCAGATCAGTTCAGTGCCAAATTCACCCCCCTCTCACCCCCTAAATGGCCCATCTCAATACCGGAAGATTGCCAAAGTGCAGTAATAATGGCCACATAGGTAAAAAATACACTCTCCAAAGCTAAGAATACAGCATCCATGAGACCAAATGACATCCCGGGCTGTGTACTACATGAACTACAATATGAACTGGCACCTCACCTAAGTGTCCTGTTTAATCATAGCCTCACCTCAGACTTCATGCCCACTGAGTGGCTCACAGCTACACTTATCCCACTCCACAAGGGGTGATCTACCTTGGATCCCGGGAACTACCGTCCCATCAGTCTGACAAGGCTGATCTGCAAGGCCATGGAATGTATTATCATGGAACCTATAGACAAAGACAGTCGCAACCTTCAAACACTGGACCCCACCCAGTTTGGGTTCATGAAGGGCTGATCTTGTCTCCTGAACCTGACTGACTTCTTCAAATCAGTCTCCAGAGCAGTGGTCGAGGGTAAGGCAGACCACACAACCTATCTGGACCTCGCCAAGGCCTTTGACATGATCTCTCACTTTGGAATCATAGACAGACTTACTAAGCTGGGCATGCTACACTTAAAGAAATCCCAATCCCTCAGAGCCACATGCTCCAGGGATCTAAACCTTGTCATCACAACAAACAAAACATGCTGGAGGGATAGGTTCCTGACCCAGAGACTCCCCAGACTCTGGAATATACTGCCTATACTGCCTATACATGTCAAGCAGAGCACCTCTTTGGCCCTCTTCAAAAGGAACCTTGATGATTGGATGTGAGAAAGGAAATTCACCCCGGGGATCACTTCAGATGCCCTGCTAGACAGGGGTCCAGGGAAGTAAACAGTGGAGGAAGAAATAACCAGAGAATTGTTATGGCTAGGCTTGTATAGGCCCTAGGGCCAATAGCCTAGTACCAACCTATGAACCTATGAACCTCCATGGCTGTAGTCATCATAATGATGGCACCTATTCAGCAGGCATAGGTGATAGTCAGGGAGCACACCAATATCTACCCAAGGTTATGTTATAGCCAGTGAAACTCCGGAAAGAGCATGCTTTTGCGGGCAGGAATGTCCATGGAAAGCTGAGCCCTCAGTCATGCATGCACTCAACCTGTCGACTAGGTCATGGCGCAGTGCTGTATTACCTGCTGAGGCAGTGTCCATGCAGACACATACACACACACACACACACACACACACACACACACACACACACACACACACACACACACACACACACACACACACACACACACACACACACACACACACACACACTACCACAGTCCCCAGCACATCCTACACATCCACTGAACACAAGTTACCTGATTATAGTTACGGCCTCTATCTTTCTATGTCAACAAAGCTGACGAAAGTTGTTATTCAACTTTAATACTTTCACCTTTTATGTGAGTTTATGTTTCCTTGGAGGTAGCATGTTTGCAGATCAGGAGCGAGTGGACAGACCCCACCCTCATACTGTTGGTTGCAAAAATTATGCATTTTAAAGTTTGCCCATGACATATTGTGTTAACAATATTTTGAATTCTACATGCTTATTGTTTGTTGGATCGATTGACTGATCGATTGATTGATTATAAGGGCAGAGCACCGATCCACAATGACTTTTTTCTGGTTTATCCTAGGAACCCTGTCTAGTTAAGAGACTTGTTCAAAGTCACAAATTAGGCAAATAAAGGCTAAGGAATCAAACACAGGACTACTGAAACCAGCTTGTTAGTAGCTTACAGTCTTAGTCTTTTTTTTATGTAATCTCTCCTTAACTTCTTTTTCTATTTTTCAGTTCGTAATAACTCATAGTCTTAGTCTGCTATCTGTAGCCACTGTAACTTCTTCAACAATTGTTTTCAGTTTTAATATTCTGAGACTCAGTATTTGTACAGTTGTTTATGAAAACACGCAAGGTTCCCATACATTTCAGAACATTTCCTGACATCATACGAATGGGTAAATGGTACCATCATGATATGCATATTATACACAGTTGCAGAGATATTCAGAGTCATTTATAAATAAGTTAATACATACATAAGTTCCACATTTGATACTTTTTAATATTCTAAATACAAAGCACGGTTCACTAGCAGAGCAGTAAGTGTTGCTGCCTGACTACTTAAATATCCAGTTTAGGTCTTAGCTAGGGTACCTTCTGGGTGAAGTCTGTCCTCCATTTCTGCATAGAGTTTTGTCAGGTGCTCTGGTTTCCTCCAACATCTGAAAGATGTGCTCTAGGTGAATTGGTAAGACTCCAAATAGCTGTGAATGCCATGTGTGTTTGTGTGTGTGTGTGTGTGTGTGTGTGTGTGTGTGTGTGTGTGTGTGTGTGTGTGTGTGTGTTTGTGTGTATGAGAGAGAGAAAGAGACAGAAAAAATGTGTTTGTATATATGTTTGCATGTGTGTGTCTGTTTACAGTGGATATAAAAAGTTTACACACCCCTGCTAAAATGCCAGGTTTTTGTGATATAAAAAAATGAGACCACAATAAATCATTTCAAAACTTTTCCCCATCTTTAATGTGACCTATAACCTGTACAATTCAATTGAAAAACAAACAAATCTGTTAGGGAAAAAATATAAAAAAATAAAAAAACATACAATACATTGGTTGCATAAGTGTGCACACCCTTAAACTAATACTTTGTTGAAGCACCTTTTGATTTAATTACAACATTCAGTCTTCTTGGGAACACACTTTACATCAATTAAAGAGACCCTGATTAACCCCAAATAAAGTTCAGCTGTCCTAGTAGGATTTTCCTGACATTTACTCAGTTGCCTGCTACAGCAAAAGCCATGGTTCGCAGAGAACTTACAAAGCATCAAAGGGATCTCATTGTTGAAAAGTATTAGTCAGGAGAAGGGTACAAAAAAAATTCCACAGCATTGGATGTACCATGGAACACAGTGAAGACATTCATCAGAAAGAGGAGAAAATATGGGACAACAGTAACATTGCAAAAAAATGCGTTTCCCTCCAAAACTGATGAAAAGACAAGATGAAAACTGGTCAGGGAGGCTGCCAAGAGACCTACAGCAACACTGATGGAGTTGCAGGAATTTCTGGCAAGTACTTGTTGTGTACTACATGTGAAAACAATCTTCTGTATTCTCCATATGTCTTGACTATGGGGTAGGGTTGCAAGATGGAATACTTTTCTTACACAGAAAAACATCCAGACCTGGCTAAAATTTGCAAAACAATACATCTTCTCCCAAAAGCATGTGGGAAAATGTGTTATGGTCTGATGAGACCAAGGTTGAACTTTTTAGCCACAATTGCAAAAGGTACGTTTGGTGCAAAAACAACACTTCACTTCACCAAAAGAACACCATCTCCACGGTGAAGCATGGTGGTTGTAGAATCATACTTTGGAGTTGCTTTTCTTCAGCTGGAACTGGAGCTTTAGTCAAGGTGGAGTGAATTATGAACAGTTCCAAACACCAGTCAGTTTTGGCCCAAAACCTTCAAGTTTCTGCTAGAAAGCTGAAGATGAAGAGGAATTTCACCTTTTAACATGACAATGACCCCAAGCATACATCCAAATCAACAAAAGAATGGCTTCACCTGAAGAAAATTAAAGTTCTGGAATGGCCCAGCCAGAGCCCAGACCTAAATCCAATAGAAAACCTATGGGGGTGACCTGAAGAGGGCTGTGCACAAGAGATGCCCTCACAATCTAACAGATTTGGAGCGCTTTTGCAAGGAATAGTGGGCAAATACTGCCAAGTCAAGATGTGCCATGCTGATAGGCTCTTACCCAAGAAGACTGAATGCTGTAATTAAATCGAAAGGTGCTTCAGTAAAGTATTAATTTAAGGGTGTGCACACACAATAAAGTATTAGTTTAAGGGTGTGCACACTTATGCAACCAGCGTATTGTATGTTTCTTATTTTTTATATTTTTCCTCTAACAGATTTGTTTATTTTTCAATTGAATTGTACAGGTTATAGGTCATATTAATGGTGGGAAAAGTTTTGAAATGATTTATTGTGGTCTCATTTTTTTATATCACAAAAACCTGGCATTTTAACAGGGGTGTGTAAACTTTGTATATCCACTGTAGGGTTCCCATTCAGAAGCCTGAAACATCATAAGCCTGAAAATCAAAATCCTGAAACCAAAAGCCTGAAAATTCAGAATCCTGAAAACTCAAAATCCTGAAAGACCAAAATCCTGAAAGACCAAAATCACAAACTCAAAATCCTGAAAACACAAAATGGACATACTGATGTCATTGTGGCTTTATATATAGCCCTGTGGTGTTAGGTCATGCGTTGGGGTCAGGTAAGTGTGCGGTTGGTTTTATTTTAGGGTTAAGGCGGTATGAGTTAGGGTTAGAGCAGGTTAAGCATGTATGCAATAGTGACAAATATTGGGGTTAGGGCGGTTTAAGTGAGTTAGGTTTAGGCGCGTGTCAGGTGAGTGTGCGATAGTGACGGACCTTAGGGTTAGGGTTAGGGTCAGGGTCAGTTGGTAGATATTAGTGTCTTTATAGTGACATATTAGCATTATTTGTGTTTTCAGGATTTTGGTCTTTCAGGATTTTGGGAACCCCACTGTAGATATATATATATATATATATACACACATATATAATTTATTGTTGTGTCTTGTTGTGTTTTTTGGCTTTTCCCGTTTAGGGGTTGACACAGCAGAAATCCAGTCTGCTAATAATTGGCAGTAGATTTTTACGCGCCGTGTTGCCAGCCCTGACACACAACCTTCAACGAAGGTACGCCCATTCACACATGTCTCCACACAGAAGACACTCTAGCTGAGAATCGAACAGGACAACGTCTTACTGTGAGGTGACAATGCTACCGCAGCACCACCACCACAGTACATATATAATTTATTGTTGTGGAAAAATTGTCACTTTTTTAAACACCTTTATTGAATTATCACTTGTGACATAGGCAAATTTACATTTATACAAAAGTAATCAAATTGTATTAAATTAACATTAACGAACATTATACTTCACATATATTGCTATATGTCGTATAACCTAAGCAACATTGCATAAATCAATTCCTGACCCTTTTTTTAAACAAGAAACATCTTTATTAAACTATCCCTTATGACATAAGCAATCATACATCTATATAAATGAAAATGAACCATACCTACACACTCCTAGTTGCAAACATTTTATATCACAAACCGTACTGACACATTCCAGTTGCAAGCATTATACATCACTTATAATCTACCCAATCACTTTCAGTCAAACATTACATAGCTCATTTAAGTCCTGTCTTCTTTTAAACCTCATTCCTCCCTTGTATCTATTGTTCCCACAATTCTCATTTTTCCTGTATAGTTTGTGCCTACCCTTTTCTAAAGATCTCAATTGCAATTGTTTTTTCTGTTACTATATTCACTACTGCTGATATAGCTGGTTTAGATTTTGATTTCCATTTCCTAGTAGTTGCTTTTTTGGAAGCTATCATAATTATCAACAGCAAGGCCTTACCATGTCTAGGCATTTCTGATTCTGTATCATAGCTCCGAAGAATCATCTCCCTCGTCACACCAATCTGCCACTCAGCATCTCTGACATTGTATCCTGCAGGGAATCCTTAAAGTCCACCAATCTACCACACTCCCAGAAAATATGCTCCCAAGTACCTCTTTCTACCCCATCACACTTCCAACATTTGCTGTCTATCTGAGGAAAAATTCTCTGGAGTCTACTTGGAGTATAAAAATATCTATGTAAACATTTCCAAACAAAAATCCTAAATCTTCCAGATTTTGTTGCATATTTGGGAGACATACATATGTTCTCTCATTGTTTCTTTGTGAATTGCTCATCCAATCTCAATTCCCGATCCTTTCTAACCTCCTCTGACTGATTCTTATAGTTCTTATGCAGTATTTTATATTCTCTACTAATTTTTCCTTTTTAATGGCGGCTTCTGTTCTAGACTCTATTAAAAACTCTAACAGTGCCGGTCTTTCAATTAGGATCCTCCCTATTTCTTTCTCTTTGCCTGTACTCTGATATCAATCCTTGATATGGAAGGCAATCTCTAACATGCAGTCCAAATAAATTATTGGCCTCTTCCTATTCTATTACCTTTCCCTTTCTAGTTATTTGATCCCAATACATTGGTTCCTTTGCCAGTTTTCTCCTATAAATTCCAGTGTCCTTTTGCCTATTGTCTATATCCCTAATTGCAGTCATCCCTATCAGCAGAATCTCCTTTCTCCATTCCTGTGTTGGTTTAGTTCTTAGAATACTTTCTGCTACTCTATGGATATAATATTCTGTGTGAATATTGTTGTTCTCCTTAAATGTCTGCATCCAAAATCCTAGTCTCTCTGTTTCTTGAGCTTCATCCGTGTTTCAACATCATCCCTTTCCACTTTGAATTATAGTTTTCTGTTTGTGCTATGTATGAGAGCCTTAGCTGTGTAGCTCTTAAATACCCCTTCAAATTGGGCAATCCCAATCCACCCTGTTCTACTGGAAGAATCAGCTTATCCCACTTGACTGTTGCCATCTTCCCCTCCCAGATAAAATCCTATTAATTGGTATGCACAACTTCTCCTCTGGTTGATAAAAATATGTTTGACCTGTGTATAAGATTAAAGGGACTAAAACATTTTAACTGCTTGCATCTTACTATCCATATCCATATAACAAAGCTTCCATTTTCTCAGTTTTTGTATTATCTTTTTAGTTTCTCCACACATATCTTAGCTACCACACCAGAATCATTTTAATCCATACTCCTAAATACTTATTTTTATCATGTCCCCATAAATACAGATATTGCTGTACCAATTCATGTGTGGGTACATAATTTACCGCTATTGCCTTTGTTCTTGCTTCATTAATTTTGTATCTCAAAAAGATTTGAAACTGTCTCAAAATGTTCCACAACACTGTAATGTCTCTTTCTGATTTTGTCAGGTATAAAATAATATAATTTGTAAATAGCGCCAACTTTTTTTGACTACCATACTAATTATATCCATTGCATTTCTGAGTCCCTTATTTTCTTTGCCAGTGATTCTAAATATAATGCGAACAACAAAGGGAAAGAGTACACCCCTGTCTGGTTCCTCTGCTCAAGCAGAAATTATCAGAGAGGACCCCACCCACTTTAATTTTCACCTCTGATCCCTCATATGTTCTCCTAATCAACATAATAATTTTTTCAGGAAATGCAAATGCTTCCATTGCCCTGCTCATAAAGTCCCAGCTTACTCTGTCAAATGCTTTCTCTGCATCAAGACCCACCAACAACACTGATATCTTCTTACATTCTGATTCCATCTGGATCATCAGTGTTCTGTTAATGTTGTCAAATGTTTGCCTCCCCTTCTCAAAACCACATTAATCCTTATCTGTCAGTTTTGGCATTACTTTTGCCATTCTTTTACGCATTATAGACACAAACACTTTATAATCATGGTTTAGTATTGAAATGGGTCAGTATTAAGCTGGATCTAATGGATCTTTACTGTCTTTAGGTATTACAGCTACCACTGCTTTCTTCAGGATTATTAGCAGTAGGATTGCTGTACTTTGATTATGCCTGTAAAAAAATCTTAGGATGTACAACTGAGATTTTTAAGGTGCTACGGTAGCGTTGTCGTCTCATAGTTAGATGTTGCCCGTTCTATTCTCAGTTAGAGCGTCTTCTGTGTGGCGACATGCGTGAATGGGTGTTCCTTCGTTGAAGGCTGTGCATTAGGCCCCGGCAAGTCAGCATGTAAAAATCTACTGCCAATCATTAGCGGACCGGAGTTCCGCTGTGGCGACCCCTAACCGGGAAAAGCCGAAAGACACAAACATCCATACAACATGCCTTAATTTTTAGAACATGGCCATCCAGAATGCCTTAACATGATAAATGAAACCTCAGAAACACTGAGATATTTTTACTATATGAACCCTGATAAAAATACAGGATGAGACAACAGGGACCCTTTATGGGGTTAAATCATACCTCTTAAAATCTTTCTGACAGCTTTATAATCCTGTCAGTAAATGCTCACACTGGACACTCACATTTATTCAGCTTTGTCAAATCCACAGTTTGACAGCTCCTCTGACAGTTGTGAAATTAATTATCAAAAGACACAGTTAAACACCTCTTTTGTCAGCTGTCAAAATAGTTTCCAAACACAGGCAATTCAAACATATAGCATAAAAATGAAACAAATTGCAGTTTAAACATTGTCATGTTTAAATAAAACTAGTTTTATTGTTTTGTTATATATCTAACTTTCCCATTGCTTTAAAGTGCAATAGAAAAGTTCAACAATGCCACAGTGACCAGAAACCCCACCCCACCCAATCTTAATACAAAAGTGAAACCAAACCTACAAACTTCTTACCACAAGAAACCTGGACAAAACCTAAAATAATGGGGGGGTGATGCAGGCTCAAAATAGGGACAGATTTTGAAAATTGTTCTTATAAATATTGCTCTTATAAACTTAGAAAGTTGCCAGAATAAAAGGCTTTTTGTTAACATGCATTTTCTTTTTTTCAAAACAGGTTTATTGTTTTAACATACAAGAGAAATATCATAACAATTTTATACAAGTAATTAAAAATAGATATGATTATAACATTCAACAAAACAACTAAAGTATTTACAAAGACATCCACTACAATCAGATCAATTAATTAAACTAAAATACCATGCTATTGAAATTAGGATTTTTTTAACAAATTTTGTAAATTATCCCATACAATATAATAAGATGTTTTTCTAGTTGTTCTTGACCTAATTGTGTTTATTTACATATGGCACACTATATTCATAACATTTTTAAATTCATTGAACGAAGGAGGTGTATCTGAAATCCAATTTCTGGTTATTATTTTCCTAGCCACTGCTAGAATAGACCATAACAAGGGAAGCTTAACCTTTTAACACTTTGAGGTACAGGTGTGTTGAATAATATAAGAGATTTAGAAATAATGAAATTATCTGTAAAAGAGCCTGCAAAATTCATTAATTGACTTCCAGTATTCTTTCAATTGTATACAGTCATAAAACATATGAGCCCAGTCAGCATTAATTTCTACATTACATCTCTTACATATATTATCTTTATTATTTATTTTATTCATCATCAAAGGTGTATAAAAGATCTATGTAAAATTTCCATGTATAAAGTCTCCAGACAATGGAAGACGTAGTTCTATAGGCAGATTCAATATATATTGTTTATCTTGTTGATTTGGTGGGTCCCCATTAATAGTAGTGAAATAATTCCAGTATGTATCTATACTGTAATGTGTTTCTTGTCTGATAATTTTATGTATGTATGAAAGTTTACCTTTATCAGAAACTTTATGTTGTAAATTTAATATCAAGTAATCAATCAGTGTTGGAATAGATTCTTTAACTGTTATAGACATTAGATCTATTTTATTAATGAGATGTTGTCTAAAGGTCTGAACCTCTAACCAGCAAGTTTCTCTTAGATCAAATTCTTGTTTTAAGAAATCTAGATTTTTAACTTTATTATCAGATATCAACTGATACCAGTACTTTAGATCATTATCTATAGCTAAATGAGTTCCTTCAGAAGTAGATGACAAAAGCATACCCTGAGTATACATTATAGGAATATAATACAATTCCATTCCCTATACTTAGGTGCATGAATATAAAGTTACGATAGCTAATAATAATATTTAATGGGTAACAAACCATATGTTTAGGTGTAATAGGTGAAGTACAAAATTCCTTTAGTAACCATAACATGGAGTTATTTACAATCATATTTTTATGTGTTAAGGAGATTTTCATGAAGTGCATACTAATTAGCTCCCAATAATCTTTCCATTTTGACATATGACTGATCTATTAATAAAGTAATAACTTTTACAATAGAAGAGATAGTATATAAATTAAAGTCTGGAAAAGAAATACCCCTTGGGACTAGCTATTAGTATGTTTCTTTAATGCAATCCTAGGTCTATTAGGTGCCCATAGGAAATTTAACATTAGTGTATTCAGTTTCTTGATAATTATTTTTGTAGGTGGAAGTATTATTGATTGTATTAAGTATAAAATCTTGGGGAATATTATCATTTTAATAATTGTAAGTCTCTCCCCATAGTAAAAACATATTATTCCAGGTATTAAAAAGATTTTGTATATTAAGAAAACAGGTATTATAATTATTATATATAATAGATTTAATATCTTTAGATAGTATTATACCTAAATAAGTTATCTGATCTGAATTGGGTACATATTCAGTAAAATCACTAATGAGAATATTTTTTCGTGTATTTATAGGTAGTATTTTAGTTTTTTCTTCATTGAATATTAAACCAGAAATACTTTTAAAATTCATCATTTTATCAAATAGAGACTGCATAGAAGAATTAGATCCTGCTGATGTAATTAGAACATCATCTGCAAAAAGTTGAATTTTGGATGTTGTATTTTCATCTATTTCAAAACCCTCTATGTCAGTACTGTTTCTGATCAAATTAGCCCAAGGCTCCATTACTAAAGTGAATAATAGTGGAGAAAGTGGACATCCTTGTTTTGTACCTTTAAAATGGGTATTTTTGTGAAACATATGTTCCTACCTTAATATAAGCCAATGTTCCTTTGTATAAATGCTCAATTAGATTTACAAATGCATCTGAGAAGTTTGTGCACTTCAGTAAGGTAAACAGATAGTCCCAACTTACTGAATCAAATGCTGAACTTATATCAAGACTAATAAGTGTTAAATCTTTCTTTTTCCTATTTGCAAAATCAATTAATGTTAAAGTTCTTCTAATATTATCAAAAGTATTTCTATTTACAATGAAGCCTGTCTGATCTATATCTATAATGCCAGGGATGATTGTCTTCAATCTATCAGCAAAAATACTCATAAACATTTTATAATCAACATTAAGTAATGAGATGGGCCGATATGAAGTACATCTAGTTGGATCTTTATTAGGTTTTAAAATTGGCGAAATAAATGTATATTGCTAAGATGGGGGGGTTATTAACTCAGTTTGGGCCAAAATAAAAACCTTATGTATTAATGAATATGTACTTTTAGAAAGGATTTTATATATCTCTGGTATAATACCATCATTACCCGGTGCTTTGTTTGATTTAAGCTTATTTATTTGTGTAATAACCTCTGTATATGAAATACTTTTGTCCAATAGTTTAATCTGTTGTTTATTAAGCTTTTTATTCATGTTTGTGGTTATAAACTCCTTTATTTTATCTTTAGGTTCCATGTTAATGTTATTATGGTTAATTTTGTGAAAGTGATTTCTAAATTCATGTAGTATTTCTGGTATACTAGAAACATTCTTTTTTCCTTAGAGAAAAGATTTCTTTGATATGGTTTTGTTTATTCAACCTTTTTGTTTTATTTTTAAGTCTATGTAAGTATTTGGGGCTTATTGAATAAGACAAAACTTGTATTCTCTAAAGTTATTTTAACTTTATGAGTTAAAATTTCTTTGTATTTCTCATTTAGTTTGTTTATTTCTTCAATAACTTTCTTGTCCATAATATTTTCTTTATTATTATGTTTATAAGAGTCTAATTTACTTTGAATATCTAACAATTCCTTATCCCAGGATTTCCTTTTATTATTATACCATCTGATACTTTGTCCATATAGATATGATTTTAAGGCATCCCAAACATAGACAATGGAGACTTCAGGAGTATTATTTATGTCTAAAAATGTTTTACTTCTGAAAGTATATATTCTTTATAGTCTTTTAGTTGAGTTAAGTATGCTGGTATCCTTTTGATCTGAACATTATGAGTATTTTTATCATGAATTCAAAACAATTGAATTATGATCAGATATAGGACATGAAATGATTTTGGAATTAATTAAATCTGTTACCATCTGGTTAGAAATAAAGACCCTATCTATTTTTGAATAAGTTTTGTATCTGTTAGAAAAAAAGGTGTATGGTAATGATTTTGAATCTATCTGATTATTAATATCATTCAAATGATAAGAATTATCAAAATCATTTAAATGTTTTGCATTAGATGTAATTCTTCTTTTTCCTATAGTGGTAATATCGCTTTCATGTAGTATACAATTAAAGTCACCAGCTAAAATAATATCTCCTATAGAGAATGATATGATCTTATCAAGATGATGTTTCACTGTATTAATACCAATTCCAGGTATCCAATATACATTAATTAAAGTGTAAGTCTTCCCATTAATTTGTATTGTAACCATACAAAACATTCCTTTGTCATCCTGATAAGACTTAATGGTTTTAGGAATGGGCATACTTTTATTCCATAAAATAGCCACTCCTCTTTTTCTGAGTGTGCTCTGAACTAACCAATACTGTATATTTGTTTGTGGCTAGTTTATCAATATCTTTTTTCAAGAGATGGGTTTCTTGCATGAAGACTAAGTTGGCCTTATGTAAATTAATGTATCTTATTAGGCTTGCCCTTTTACACGGATTATTCAATCCATTAATGTTTAAAGAAATTCCTTTTAAAGATGTCATTTGGCATTTTTAAAACTTAAGAATCTTATGATCAAAATAACAAATAACAACATAAGTAATGTTACATCTCCTCCTTTAGGTGTACCTTTAAATATAGCTGTATTTATTGAATCTCTTATGGGATTTTGTATAGGATTTAATTTTGTTTGTAGTGACAATGAGTGTACAAAATATATTGTGGATGTCAAAACTATATACATATAACAATGAACAAGTGAAAATAATGTAAGGATTAAACCTTGCATCCAGCCTGGAGTTAAAAACTCCAACTTAGAGTAGTATTTACCACTCAAGTTAACCCCCCTACCCTAAGCAGCAGTACCTCAGCTACCACCTTATCAATTTAATACTGGTTATATTTAACTTAAATTAACAGCTTTCAATTCAATTATCTAGCAAGACAAAACTACACATTTGATAAAACAGCATCATATAAACTAAAATAAACTTTTTTTTTTTTAAACTATTCATACTACTATATACATCTATGTAATATAATACACTTGTATTCAAATAGCATTCAAATAATCTTGATATTAGGAACCAAGAGGAGAGAGAAATAAAAGATGTGAAAGAGGGAGAGAGAATGAAAGAAAAAAAAAAAAAAAAAAAAGGAAGGCATATTTACATATTAATTTATTCAAAGTATGTAAAAATAAGTTCTAACATTCATTTAAATCAAAAACTTTGGCTAATATGGTTCAGACATTACATATATTAAGATGCATCTATTTTCTGTCATGTAAATGCAGTCAACAGCTTCCAAAAAAAACTTGAATTGCTTGTATATGAGCATTTTACTCATACTCATTATTGTCAATAGAATAAAATATTATATTTATAGAAATTGTTATAAAGCATACTGCATAGTTATGCAAATTCCCAGAAACACTTGCATTATTGTAAAAAAAGCCATCTGTATTTTGTATGTCTATACTACTGCTTTAAAATATATCACATGACAATTTCTTCCAGAATAGAGTTATAAAGTTATTTATGCTTGTCAATCAGATGAATTAAATGAGTTATAGTAATGTATATGTTTGGAACATAAGTTTTTAACACAGATTAGTATGCTGCAGTCAAGTAGATTTTCAAAACACTTGAATAAATGTTTCATTTTCTATGCCTTCTTAAATAAGACATTTACTTACTACAAGAAACTGCATCATTTAAAATCATTATAACTGACATATTTTATGAATTATAACATAGATATTTAAGTAATTATATAAAATAACTCACATTTAAATGTTAAAGAGTTCATTTTCCTTCACATAGTCGCATTTGCATCAGTTCTACTTCCTGGTAGAGTGTTCTTCCTGAATCTGCGATGTGTCAGTGTGATATCTAGGTCAAAGGTCAAATTGACTGCTTTCAGCTTCTCTGTGAGAATTCTGAGAGTTGAAGCTTTTAAAACAACTCGAGGACACTGTTCATGAGGCAGCACACATCCCAGATTCTCTCCTTTAACATTTTGGCGGGAAACTTGTTAAAAACTAGTGACAAACATTCATTTAGCAGTGTAAATGCATCAAAACATGACAAAACCTTCGCAATGTATTTTACAGGTTATTACAGCCTCTATGTAAGTGAAATTAAGCCCAAAGTTATTAATAAGTAATAAAACTCAATATTTTTGTCCCAACTCAATTTTATGCAAATCTTATTATTTACTGTGTCTATATGATCAAAAGCATTTCTATATATTAATATGAAAAAATAAAGAGAAAGAATAAAGAAAAGAAAAGAGTGTAGAAGATAAAAGAGTGGAAAGCAGAAATAAAAAAATGTAAGAGAAAGCTATAAGAAGTATATACAATGGAATATTACTGTTTATATTAATAGAGTTAAAAATAAAACATATTATTTACTATTATTTAGTTCTAATTATTATTAGTTAAAGCATGACAGATTATTTACAAACAAGCATAAGCAGTATAATCAAGAAAGTATAATTAGGAATAGCATTTGAAGAACATATAAACTTTTTACAAGGAATAAATATGTTATTATTCCATTTATCATATTTTCATTACTCTTCTCTCCCTGCCCTCCCCCACCCTTTACCCACTACATAATCTAAATAGAATGTCATTGTTTAAACAAAGAAAAGAAAAAAATGTATCAAATTACTGACCTTACTTCTCTTTTCAGAAAGAGAAACAAATTGAATAATAGCTTGTTATTAGTTCCTCAGATATTTTGACTGGTTATGAAACAAAACATTTCTTTGCACACAGAGAATAACTTTGATTAAATCTTTTTCAGAATATTTGTGGCTTTCTGGAAATGCAGGAACTATATTTAAAAAGATTAATAATGAAGTAGAATGATGAGAGAAAAAAAAAGAAAAAAAACATAGAACAAATCATTTGTTTTTTTAGTCTCTTCTTCTCTGAAGTCTTCCACGAAGTTTCAGTTGCCAGTCTCTTTAATGAAAGACTAGCCCATTCCATTTCCTCTATTTTATCCAAAATCTTATTTTTTTGATAAACAGTAAAGCAGAGTCTAAGTCATCAAAAATTTTAGGACCATCAGGAAGGAAGATTTTTAGCTTGGCAGGAAACAGAAGGTATGTTTTAAACTGTGCTTTTTTAAGCTCCCTTATTACTGGCAGAAAAACTTTTCTTTTAGCTATTACCAAGGAAGAATAGTCATTGTCAAAACGCACAGTTGTCTCATTAATCTTAACAGGAGCTTTAGCCCAAGCAGATTTAAGAACCATCTCTTTATCAAAAGATGATAGAAATCTAACTATAACTGATCTAGGATAGTTTTTGTTAGAGTTAGTATTAGCTATAGATCTATGCGCTCTTTCGATACCAAAAGAGAATGCTTCTGGTAAGTCTAAAGTTTTAGGGAGCCATGTTGTTAAAAAATAAGTAATATTGTTACCTTCAATATTTTCTGGCAGTCCAAAAATCCTAATGTTATTGCGCCTAGATCTATTTTCCAGGTCATCCAGCTTTGTTTGTAAATGTGTATTTTGTTTCAGCAAAAACTCAATGTTGATTTCCTCTTCTTGGATTTTATTTTCCATGTCATTCACAGCTTCTTCTATGCCTGTCATCTGGATCTTCTGTTGTTGCAGGTCAATATGTAACAAGTCTATTTGTTTTGTAGTTTTTTCTATGAAGGTATCTATTTTAGTATCCATTGTATCCATCTTAGCAGTAAGTTGCTGGATTATAGTTATTAGAGACTGAAGTTCTTTCTTGATGCTGGAGTCTTGAGAATTTGTCTTACTGGAACTCATTTCAGACTGATAAACTGACAGGAAAATTTCCAAAGTGATTTCTGACAGGAATATTGTTAAAATTTCCTTTCTTTTTTAGATATAGTTCAAGAACTATATAAAACAAACATATTTAGAAAGAAAATTACTTCAAAAATTAATTTTTTAAGTAATTAATTCCTGTCAGTGTAATGAAATTGGTGGAGCTGAAGAAATCTGCTGCTATCCTGTGTTCATCCTTGGACACACCCCCCCCCCCCCCATTAACATGCATTTTCTGAAGGATAGAAAGTCTGAAACTCAAATGTATGCTGTTATTTAATGATTTCAATCCTCAGTGATTTGCCAGAAAATGACAAATTTTATGAGGAACACACCAAAAATATATGGCAAAAATCGAGACATTCTGTGAATATCTGCACAGTTGAGAGGTATGTGTTAAACAAGTACAGTCTGCATATTGTGATTATATCTGGGAACAGCACTAAATGGTCAATCTGTGTGCTCCCTCCAATAAAATACAAAGCTGAAAGTCAAAATTCTAGACAGGACATATATTACAGTACCAAACACTGCTTTTTGGAATTATTATAAAACACTGCATGTTACTTCTCCATTACTATTAACTGCATTGCAAAATATTTTGTAGCCCTATTCAGAGCCTCCATTCAGTCAGAGACGTCATGTACAGCATATGTTGGTGTTCCATCTGATAAAATTCAAAGCAGGATGTCAAGCACAACAGTCAGAAACCTCCCACAATGCCAAATGAGGCACACATCCACACATGCAGATACACACACACACACACACACACACACACACACATGCATGTAGATACATAAGCACACTGAGGTATACCACACCCACACATGTGCAAGCGCATGCACATACACACACACACACACACACACACACACACACACACACACACACACACACACACACACACTGTCTTAGAGATCTATGATCATTTAAACATATTCACTGTTATGTAGCCTTTTCTAGCTACTTTTAAAATTACAATATGTGGAATATTCCACTATAAATAAACAAGAAAGGGGTTAACAAGACATCCTTAAAAATACAGTAACATTTAAGAAAATGCAGTCTGTTTTCTAAGCACAATAACGGCCCAAAGGCTGGACATAACAGGGAAATAATGTATCCTGCAAAGCAAAGAGGCCCTAGCTGCCGTGAAATCAAAGAATTAAAGAAAAACAGAAATACTGTTTCTTGTTAGTATGTTTACTCCCTGATTTTTCCAGACTCACCAAGAGACTTTACACATTTTATTAGGGTGCTGAAGTTGCCATGGTGACATGGCACACATGATAATACACTGGTTGATGAAGTCACATCTCAGGTACAAGGTGCAGAGGTTGATCGCAGCCTGCAGGTAATGCCTGCCTGAAGTGTGCATTTTCTGTCTGTGTCCAGAAGAAGTTCCACCTTATATGACAAAATTATACCATTATAGTTTATCAAGTAATCTAATAAATTTTCCCCATGTTTACGTACCAAAGCCTTTCACCTTGGTCTCCCTTCTAAGCAATCTTCTGAACCATTAGAATGAACCAGGAAACAACATGAAACAAATAAATACTATTTTACTCTCTCTCTCTGTATATATATATATATATATATATATATATATATATATATATATATGTATATATATATATATATATATATATATATATATATATATATATATATATATATATATATATATATATATATATATATATATATGTGTGTGTATGTGTGTGTGTGTGTTTCTTAAAGCTTACCTATCTTGACCTAAAGTAAATCTTGCATAACTATTAAAGTCAAGAAGTATCTTCAGAAATACTGCATTTTCAATAACAGACGCTTCCAAATGTAATGTTTAGCCTGTTCTAGCTAATATCCTATATACGTGTTTTATTGTTTATAAATAACTACTGTGCATGGTTTAACAAATCTGCTGTATTCATCTGTGCAATCCAAGGAATCTATTGCATTCTGCTAACCATAAGTACAATTTCATACTGTATTTTGTACTTTTAAACTGTATTTTTGCTATATTGCTGACTTTTTAAAACTGCCATTGCTGCTTAGTAGCACTTTTTGTCTGATGTAGCATACACTAGATTTACCCCTTCTGTAACTGGGCTACATAAGCCCCATGTTTGCATGGGTTTGCACTTGTTTTAGCACAGCTCCACAGAGTTAGGTGACCAGCCACTGCTCTGCTGTATTCATCTGTTTATGAGTAGGGCACCTCCATGTACCATCATGCAATACCCCGCAGTGGGGGTAACCATTGGCAGTTATAGATGCAAAAACTTCAGTAGATAAATTTCCCCTTTAGTAGCTGCAGGTGATCTGGCCCAGAAGTCCTTAAACTGAGCTTAGCTGCTCAGAGAGCACCTCAGCTGCATGTTTGCCCCTTAAACAGTCCCAAAACCACCAAATCTACAATAGTCGCATACCATTTAGAGAACCCCCACTAGTATAGACCCTTTATAGAGCATCCCATTAGTATAGACCCCATTTAGAGCACCCAGTTATACCACACACCTCCATTTTCTCTCCCTACTGTGAAAACAGAATTTAACTTAACATTATGGAGGGTAATTTTCCCTCCATTTCTCCTACCAGTCTAATTGACATTGGTATCCTGAGGCAGTGTAGCAACTGCCTCATGTATACTGACAACCCTCTACTCCTATATCACCTCAAGTACAATTTGTGAGAGATGCATCTACACCAAGAATCTGGAATCCTTGCTCTTTCTTGCATAGAACAGCAGAACTGAGCAGGTTGTCAGCTCACATACTACACCTCCTATGCAAACCATGCACCCAACACATAAACTATCATGTGCAGAGGTACTCACCAGAAACCTACCTAAACACCAGAAACCTTCCAAACACAAACATGCTACACCTAAGACAACACCTACAGCATTCAATACACATAAAAATATAAGCACTGGTGTCTCACAAAATAAGCCCCAAAGGCAAAGCACATCTAAACCAAATTTTTTAGTCATAGGTGACTCCATTGTAAAACACAGTGATGTCCCACTCACCATGCTGGACAAGGAGAAGGTTACAGTCAGGTGTCTATCAGGCCCCAGGATCCATCAAATCACACATGCACTCAAGTCTCTCAACAATTACCATTATGACTCCAACTTAGTTCATGTTGGTGTGAATGACTTGAGACATACCTCGCTGGACTATATGAAGAGAGACAGGATTGAGTTCTATGAATTTATGTCCCAGGCAAGTATGTCCTTAGCCTTGAGCAGCATTCTACCCACACCTAGGTTGACAGCACAATATAAACAAAAAATGATTGACTTCAACAATTGGCTTAGTTTCTGGTGTCATTCTATTTCCTGTCAGCCTGGTATGACATGACTGATGGACCATGCTGCTTTGCCAGAAATAGTAGTCTCTTTTAGGCTTTCAATTACTGGCTAAGGCACTTGCCTCCCCATAGTGCCTTTTTTTAGGCAAGGTCTCAAAAACAAAATTTCCAACGTGAAAATGTCACTCACAAATAAATTAAAGGTTATGCTGCTAAATGCTGGGAATTGAAATCAGAAACTGCACTTTCTGGAAGCACTCCTCTCCCTGGAGGATGTTGATGTCTGTGCAGTCACAGAAACCTAGTTCAAGGTTGCAGAGAGTACCCCAGCCTTGCAAGGCTACAATACCTTCCACACTTTCAGACCGTAAAATGAACATGTGAGAACCAAAGTAGGAAGAGGAGTATCTATCTTCATCAAAGATAAATACACCTCCATTCTGGTTAGAGAGGAAAACACCATGGAGTTACTCCAAGTTCATCTAACTGTGGATAAGAACCCCCTTCAAGTCATCATTAGCTATAGGCCCCTTTCAATGAACCAACATACCCACGCTGCTTATTTGGACCTACTTGAGTCAATCAAATTACAACCAAATACTCTAGTCATTGGCAATTTTAACTATCTCTCCAATGACTGGGAAACTTATAGAAGTAACAACATGCTTGCAGAAAGGCTCCTGGACTTTGTTAGCACTAATGCCCTGAAACAAATAGTATGCAACCTCACATAGTGAAGACTCTAGCTTGGCTGAGTCTTTCTTGCAGTTTCTATTGAATGGTTTGTCTATGTTTGTCTGGATGCTGTTTAAGATATTTGCAGGTGCTCTTATGTTTATGGACATCAGGTTTGATTTTAAGCCCTGTGTTTCTAACATATAGCTAAATAATCCACTTATGCTGTATTGACAAGAAACAAAAGAAAAATCTATGACTACAGGTAGTGGGGTTTGGCTTTATTGACCTGAAAGAACCCATAAAGACTTAAAAAGTAAAAAGTCACGTGAATTCAGAAGCCATTTAGCTGAAACACTGGTTTGAGACTTGTTATACAGGTTAAGGTATTTAGCTCATGTACAAGGTTTGATTCCTCATTTATTTGGGTAAGGGTGGGTTTGGCATAATGGTTAAGATCTTCTCCTCATAAACATACAGTACAGGGTTTGATTCTGATGTGGAGTTATTGGCTAGGCTCAAATGGCCCATAAGGGTAGTTAGCCTAGTATTCATCTATGCTATGTCATTTACATATATTCCATGGACCTATACTACAGGAAGCTTACAGTATTACACAGTAAAACCTAGCTTGACTGGGTCTTCTTTGCAGTTTTTCTATATGTACTTTTTACACTTTGGTTTGGATGTTGTTTGGGATACTTTTAATCACCCTTAAATTATGGACATTAGGCTTCTAAAGTGCAGCCAAACAATTCACTTATGCTGTACTGACAAGGTCACAAATATGGCCAAAACAAGCATATCTGCAACTAGAGGGGTTTGGCTATGATGGCTTGAGTGTACACATAAAGACATAAATAGTAAAATGTCATGGGCATTCAAAAGCCATGTAGCTGAAATGCTGGCATATCCTTAAGGGATTGTTTGCAAATTTCCCATGGGACTCTATTACATGAGGTTTAATGTATGACACAGTGAAGACTGTAGCTTGGCTGATTTTTTCTTGTAATTTTACTGAATGACTTAATGTGACCTATTTACTCTTTGGTTAAGATGCGGTTTGGGATATTTTGCAGGTACCCTTATGTTTATGGACATCAGACTTGATTTTAAGCCCTGTGCTTCCAAACTTTATTTAAATAATCCATTTATTCTGTAATGAGGGTGCTTTGTTTGTCTACAGCTAATGGGGTTTAGCTTTATTGGCTTGATTGTATCCATAAAGACTTAAAAAGTAAAAAGTCATTGGTGTTATGATGCCATATAGCTGAAACATTGGTACGTCCTTAGCAGTTCATCTTCATATATCCTATGGGCTTGTTCACAGTGAAGTCTCTAGCTTTGCTGGGTCTTCCTTGCAGTTTTTAGACTTAGTAGAATGTCATTTATAATGATCTATTAACCCACAGAAAAACAAAACAGGACATTGAATATTTATTCAACTAATATGCAGTTATATTAATATCCCGAATGTAGTGGTATAACACTGTCATGTAAATCCACAATTCTTCGGATATGGTGCAATTATAGTGCTTATGTCTGTAAGGGAAATGTAATCTAATGTATGTCTGCTACCACCAAAATATATGTTACACTGCTGATTTAATACCCAGTGCCTGGCTCTGTATGAACAGCAAGAATATGCTACTACAACCTCTAAAAAAGGCTGAGAGAAAACAATGCTACCACGCAATGTATATCCAGTAATGGCACATCCCTCCAAACTCACATATGTCTTTAACTAAAGAAAGCTTTCATTGTGGTCTGTATGTTATGGAGGGAGTGCATAGTAAGCATTGAAACCGTGTTCCTTGGTCACCAAGGCCATGGATGAGAGTAAAACAGTGCATTCTGCCCACATTGACCTAGCCAAGGCATTTGACACAATGCCTAACTCAAGTATTATTGATAAACTCACAACATTAGGCATAAACCTCTATGTCACCAGATGGATAGCCAAATGGCTCATGGGTAGGACACATTTTATTAGAGTGTGGGAATCCACATCCACTAAGAGGCCAGTCACCAAGAGATTACCACAGGGCTTGGTGCTGGGCCACCTCCTGTTTAGGTTATACTTCTCAGGCATCAAGGCAAATGTAGATGGCCTTTGGCTGACCAAGTTTCTGATGACTGCAAGTTGGGGGCAATCACTGACTTCCCAAATGAAGTTGATATCCTACAGAATGGTCTGATGCAGACTAACTGTTGGTGTTAGAACCACAGCCTCAAACTAAATGCAAAAAAGTGCATAATAATACCCCTTGGGAAATCAAATACCCCTGCAAATTACAAAATTGATAGCACCCCCTAAGAGTGGACCCAGTGGTGGGAGATTTGGATATTCAGATAGATAGTAGTCTAAACTTTGACTGCCATGTGCCCACAGTGGTGAGAAAATCATTCTGTGTGGCTCAGCCTATAGATAAGGGTATGGTTCAGATCTAAAGATGTCATAGTACATCTATACTCTGCTCTCATCAGACCAGTAATTGAGTATAATGCACCCTTTGGCATGCACCTTGCTAGGCACCTGCACCAGTTGGATCGTCCTCAGAGGTTTCTCACCAAAATAATACAGGGTACAACCAATATGTCATATGCAAACTGAGTAAAAGCTCTACCACTGTATTCAGTTTCCTACCGATTACTGAGGGGTGATCTGTGCCTGACCTAGAAGGCAGTCTTTGACCTGGCCATGATGGAAATGTTGCATATTGGCAACAGCAAATGCATGAGGGTTACCTGCTACAAAGATCTAAACCTGATCTCTTACATGAATAGATCATGTTGGAGAGACAGATATGTGTCCCAGAGATGGCCCCTCCTCTGGAATAGGCTTTGATTCATGTGAAGCAGAACCATTCCCTGACCATCTTCAAGTGCAATCTGGACCAATGAATGGGAAATGACAAATTAACTCTTGGGGTGCTGCCCATGTCCCTTATGGGCAGAGGCAGTCTGTAAACATTTTCAAAACCCTGCCTGCTGACCCTTGTTATCTTTCTACTACAGATGGAAAATTGGGGTAAAATCTGGGAAAACTGGCTAGGATTGTAAGGGCTCTTGAGCCATTAGCCTAGTAATCTCCTAAGAACCTATGAATCTTGAAAGATGAATAAGAAAAGTCAGATTTCAGCAATTCAAACAGATATTGGGGAACTGAAAGACCTTCTACTTTTGAAAGGTTTTGCTCTTTTTATGGCACCAACAAAATTTGTTCCATTTGGCAAACAAGATTTTAAGGTAACAGGTTTGTTAGCCTCCTTTAGTACCCGTAGCACATCCTCAGATCCTCAGGAAATAGGTGTAACATTCTATCATCCAGGATGCCTTGTGTGAGTAAGTTCATCCAGTGGGGAACTTGTAGCAATTGCCATTAGCTATTTCTATGAGAAGAGAAAACCACTATTACCTAGGCCAAGAGTGAGTTACTAATATTATCTTTGGATAGCCCTTTTGAATCTTTGAAAGGACTCTGGTTATCAGAGAAATGGAATGGGCCAAGCAGAAAGGAACATTCCTCTCCATTGGAATGATAAGGCATCTGTCTTCCTGGCCTTCTTCCAAGGAGTCCTGGAACAGAATTTGTTCAACCATCTGTTATGAATGAAGACAAGCAGATCTACTTGGGGAATTTCTACAGGTGATAATCTCGGGGAAGACTGTTGTGTGTAAGACCCATTTGTGGGGGTCTGTTCTGGTTCTGCTCAGAGTATCTGCCACAGTATTTCACTGGGACAGAATATAGGTGGCCTACAAGAATAAGTTGCATTCATTAAAGTTTCCAGGCTTTCATGGCTGGTCTGCATGGAGGTTATGACCTGGTTCCTCCTTGCTGTTTACATTATCACATGACTTTGGTGATGTCTGTGATTATCAAAACAGGTCCTGGAGTCAATAAGAGATTCAGGGATCTTAGTTCATTTATTTGTACCATTATGTCCTTTATGTTTATGTGTTTTCCTTTGAAATGATGGTCCCGAAGACCTTGTGCTTTAACTTCTTTGGATGCACCCCCCAACAAGCAAAGTCTGAGACATTAGTAGTTACAGACTGAGAAGGAGCTGAGGAGGAAAATGGAAGACTGAGATCCAGACTCGACTGGTCTACCCACCAGAGAAGTTCCTTTCTGATAATGTTCAGTAGAGAAACTTGGAAAGACAGAGAATGCTGGTGTTGGTTCCAAACTGATTTGAGAATCCATTGAATTTTCCTCATGTATAATTTGGACAGAGGGATCATGAGAATTGCAGAAAGCCATCTATCCTAATATCCTGTGGAATTCCCTTACTGATGTCATAGTTTAGGGAGAAAACTGAAGGAAATGCTGTTTGTAAAATATTACATTATCTTGAGGCAGAAATACCATAATATGTGAAGTGTCTAGTAGACATTTGCGTGGGAAGGAATGAAAGATGACTTTTCCAAATTTAGCTGAAAACCTAGGTCAAGAAATAGAATTCTGGCCAAGTGGAGACTCCTGACAGTTTTAAATAGAGTCTACAAAAATAATACTTTTTCATGTAAGGAAAAATATGGATGCCTTCTAACTCACAAAAAGCAATCACTGGTGCTAGATTCTTTTAGAATATCTTTGTTTCTGTGAAAAAAATCGTAAAGAAGAAAACTGCAAATTTGAACCAGAAACAGAAAATCTAAAAACGCATCTAAAGTTTCTGTGAATGGGTATATGGTGCTGAAGATCTGCAAGATACAAAGTTACCACAAAACTTAAAGGAGAGATCAGAGGTAAGAGTGAGTACAGAATAAGCACTTTGAACTTTGGAACCTTTTGATAGACGATTAGAAAGGACAGGTCCAAAACTGGTCTCCAGCTTCCCTTCTTCGTGGATGCCACAAATTTCTTTGAATAGCGTTCTTCTCATTTTTGATTTTCTGGTACAGGTTCTATTACTCTCTGGGAAAGCATGTAACCAGTGATGGGAGGAAACCAATAAGTTTGGTTTAGAGGATGTGAAAGAATTCCAAGTATTGGGGGAGGACAGTCCCATTGCCATCTGTACCTGTCCTGAAGTATTTCTAGTACTCAAGAATATGTTGCAACCTGGTACCAGAGAGTAAGATGTAGAGAAATATTATTTGAATGTCTCAGAAGACTGGAATCTGATCTTTGGCAAGTTATGCCATATATAGCTTAGGCTACTACAACAGTAATTTGGACATCGGTTATAGCACGTGTGATGCCAGTGCCCTGGCCCAATAATCAAGGGGCCTCAATCCTCACCACTAACACCAGAGAGGGCATCTCCTGTAGGAGGAAAGGATAACAAATACACAGAGCAAAGTGTAATTTTCCTTAAGAGCACACAGAGATCACAGTCAGTCCGGGACTGGTCGCTCTCTTGCTCTCCAGGTCCCCAATAAGACTCCCCACTGGCACAGCTATAGGGTCCAGATCTCAGCCAGCTGGGCAAGTTAAAATCCCCAGCATCCTCTCTGTCCAACCACTGCTTCATGTCCCTGCCCAAGTAGCTGACACACACACACACACACACACACACACACACACACACACACACACACACACACACACACACACACACACACACACTTTGAGCTAAGAGTTTATACAACCATACAGACACTTCTGGGGAAGGCTGGCACAGGTTCTCCAGCTGTGTCCCTTCTAACCAGATTATATGGTATAATTCCCTGCCACCACCCAGCTAATATTTATCAGCTACTCAAAGGCCCCTAAAAGGGTGTCCAATTATTACTGGGCAATATTATTATCCAATAGGTAGTATAGCTAAACAGTCAAGGCTTATTAGAGTGACTTGGTACAGTATTCTTATATGCATGCAATGTACTCTTAGAGCCTAAATTATCTCTACACAAAACAGCCACAGTTAAAAGGATTTAAAAATATTTAATAATAAATAATTAAAACCACAAGACAATACTTTCTACTGCACAGTGCTAGTCAAGAGTTCAGAGATCACACAGAAATACTTAAAATAATTCAGTAGTACAGTTCTGACATCACAGAAAAACACTTAGTCTAATATTTCTAGTTCCTAGCTATCTCTAAAGGAAAACACAAATCTAAGATAACTTATATATGAGCAAGACAGTGCTGTGAGTTGGATGGTCAAGACAAAAATGCTTAATAATCTTTGTTTAAATTGAAATTGCAGTTCTGATAAACATTACATCATTCTTCACCCTTTCTGGGGTTCCCAGGCAAACAGAGACTGCATCTACATTCTTTTACACCTAGGCAGAAACCAGAGCAATAAAAATACATATGCATGTTTAAATCTAGCAATCTAACTCTTGGTTAAAACAATAGAAAGAATGTGCTAGCCCAGACGGAATGACTCTGCTTCTTTAATTTCAAAGGACAGACATGAAGTAATTTTAACTTCAAAGGGCAGACATGAAATGCTTGACTTAGCTTTCTTTACAGCAGAGGGCAATGTTGCTACATTGTCTTAAGTTCAACATTTCACAGCATATTCTTTCAATTAAGAAAACAAGTCTGTAGTTCAACATTCATATTTACAAATGATAGAATTATGTACCAAATTCTATCTGGCTAGGCTGGCAGCCTTCACAGCACATACACATTTTACTCAGACTTTTCAATGTACATTAGAAAGACTATATGAAAATGCATAATCCAAAATAAAAATGAGCTTAAAGTGCAAAGGTTCTTGCCCCTAGTGGTAACTGCTGAGAAGACAGCTGTCATAGATGCAATGTCCTCAAAGAAAGAGGGAAATTGGATATCAGAGTTGGAGAATGCCACTCATTGATTACCATCTACCAGTAAATAATTCTATTAATATGTACACAGTATCAGGTAAAACTGTGATTCCTGGGCTGCAGCCAGAGAAAATATTTTACAAAATGGGAGGGCAAAACAAATGTAGTAGATATCACTAAAGCAACACGTCTGTTAGGGCAGAAATAAAAGTGAATCAACAAAGGAGGGAAATAAAGATGATAACAAGCGGCAACAAATGTGATGGACTCAAAAGATACAGAATTTGCAAGTAAGAGAATACACATTAAGGACAGAGCAATGAATTGTACCCATTACATTGAGTAGGACATGTCAAGGCAATCTGAACAACAACGTTTAAAGGCAAGAAAATTATTTCTGGGTCATCTGAAGGTAGAGAATTAGCCTTTTGTTGTTATTATACAGGTGGTAACTCACAATTCAACCACCTCGCAACTCAACTGTTTTGCAATTCAACCGCAATTCAACCTGGAAAGGATGGTGAAAAGTTGTTCATTGCTTCCTGTTGTTGTTGTTGTTGTTGTTGTTGTTGTTGTTGTGTAGTGCAGCTGTTTCTTTTAAGTGTTGCGAAGAAGTGAAGAAATGGGGCCAAAGAAGAGTGAAAAGAAGAGCGATAGTGGCAGGAGAAGTAAGTGGCTGAGCATTAAAAGAAGAAAGAAACCACAGGTAAAACTGGGAGAGGAGGTCAAATAGGGCAAATAGCAGAACAGTATGGTGTTCCTAGGTCTACCATCTCAATATTTTGTAAAAATACAGACAGCATCATAGGTGTTAAGGTGTTAAAAGGAGCAACACAGAAAACCAATTCATGGAGATATGGAGGAGATGCTTCTTGTCTGGATCCAGGACAGGCAGATGAAGGGAGAGCCAATAACTCAGACCATGATCTGTGAGAAAGCTAAGCTCATCTTTGAAGACCTATAAAAAACTCTAGGAAGTTGATCACAACAAACAGAGGAATTTAAAGCAAGTAGGGGTGATTCCACAGATTTAAAAAAGAAGTGGCATCCACAGTGTTCTGAGAAGGAGAGGCAGCTAGTGCTGACAAAGAAGGTGCACAGAAATTTGTCAAGGAATTTGAAGAACTGATAGAGAGAGAAGGCTATCTGACAGAACAGATTTTTAATTGCAATTAAATGGAGTTTTTCAGAAGAGAGTGCCAAGTAGGACTTACATAAGCCAAGAAGAAGCTAGGATTCCAGGTCACAATCCCATGAAAGATAGGCTCAGACTCTTCCTGGCAGCAAACGCCAGTGAAAATTTCAAACTGAAGCCTCTGCTGGTGTACCACTCAGAAAATCAAGGATGCTTTGGAAAAAAGATTATAAAATCAAAACTACCTATAATCTGGAAATCAAACACCAAACCTTGGGTAGACCAGTCAATTTTCAAGGATTAGATTTTTGAGGAGTTTGCTCCAAGTGTCAAGAAGTACTTGACAGAGAACAATTTGCCAATGGAAACTCTTCTGCTTCTGGACAATGCCTCTACCCATCCGTGAGAGTTAGAGGAAATTCTTCAGACAGACTATAATTTAAAGTTCAGTTCTTGCCTCCCAACACAACTTTTGTTATTCAACCTATCAACAAGTCAATGCCTGCTACAAGAAGCTCTACACAAAAGCACTCTTCTCAAGGCTCTTTGATGTGTCCCATTCTTCACATAAACACTGAAGGAATTCTGGAAGACTGATTTCAACATTCTTCATGATATATCATTCATCAAAAGTGCCTGAGATGGAGTGTCGCAGAAAGCCCTTTGTGCAGCCTGAACGAAACTGGTTCTTTCTTTTTTCCAGCGCAAAATTGTGGATGAAGCAGCTGGAGATGCTGAAGCAGCAGAAGTGCTGCAAGACATCATTTCCATAGCAGAGCACCTGGATGTAGGAGAAGTGGATGAGATGGATGTGGAGGAAATGCTACAAGACCATGACGACAAGCTCACAATGGAGGAACTTACAGCACTTTGCAATGAGCAGTTCAAAGAAAAAGAAAGGACAATTTTTTCTGAAGATGAGGGCACCAGGGAAAAAGGACCTATGCCAACAGCTTGCATTAAAGAACTTTTATCCAACTGGGAGAAGGTGCAGGCTAATGCACCACTTCAAGACCATCCTGAAAAAGAAAGAGAGACAAGTCACCCTGGACAAATGTTTTCACCTATACCTGCCAAAAAACAGAGGGAACAGGCAGGACAGGGTGAAGAACATTCCCCTTCCAACAACTAAAGACTAAGTGGACTCTGTAAATAGTGTAAACATAGTGACTCATGTTCAGTTTTTGCCATGGACACTGGTGGGGCTGGGCAGAAAGAATGGGCACAAGTGTATGATGCCGACTCACCTAAATGAATGAGCCAAGTAGGGGAGCTACTGAAAAGTCCCAGTGAAGGATTTAAAAAACAGACACACCAGTATACACTGTATTATATGTTATTTCTTTTGGGAGTGTGGCTAGCAAACTGTTGTAAGATGTTTAAGTTATAATGTTATTTATTTTGGGGGCGTGGATAGGAAACTGTTGTAAAATGTTTTTTAAGTTATAATTTATATCACATTAAAGTGAACTAAATAAAAAAATTAATCATAATCAGAGACAACAGATATTCATTTCATAACTGCTATCGCACAATGATGTAATGCGCATGCATTTTAAATGGACAGGAAACATGTCAGCCTGCATTCTTAGATGGATTTAACATCAAATAAATTTGTATGTGACATGTGAGCCATAGTTTTAGGAATGTACAGTAGTCCTCCAATTCTCCTCCATCCCTTCTCCACATCCACTCCTTCATTTAGGAGATGTTCTACACTTCAAATCATGGTGAGCTACATTTTTTTTTAAATTTTTAGTCTATTTTTTAATTTTGTTTGGGCCAGGAACACATTAAACCATTTTTCATACATTTGTATGGGAAATGGGATCTCGCAATTCAACCATTTTACAATTCAACCACCATTCCGGAACAGATTACTGTTGAATTGTGAGGTACCACCATTACTAGGGAGCAAAGAAAGACAAAAGACAGTGAAGAATGACAAAGCAGAGGACAGGCTGATAGGTATGGCCTGAGAACAGGAGGATACTAAAACAATAAATCTGATCAGTATTTGCACAGGATAAGAGCAAGATTTACTGAAAAAAAAAAGTCAAAGTGCTGCATGTAAAGAGTTTGATACTGGTCCTTGCACAAATAAATTATGTTACCACGCACAAAACAAATGTCTGATTGTATTTGGCTCTGAAATTCATATTTAACTATCTGGGAATCATGTACTGCCACAAGCTGCCATTTTCAACAAATTCTAAGAGGAAGGTGAGTTATCTGAAGGCTGGAGGAGAACAGTTAACCTTCCCCTTCACTGGAATGAGCTGCAGACAGTGGCAGAAAGCTAATGATTTTTTCGGTTTGATCATAATGCTATTAAAACTATGGAAACAACTCTGAAGGAAAACATGCTAAATAGGTAGACATCAGTGATGTACAAGACCCAAGACAGTATGGAGCCTATTTTGAAGATTATACCAGATGGCTATAATGCAATTCTTCCATACCTCTCAACTGTACAGATTTTTGCAGAATGTTCAGATTTTTACCTCACATTTTTGGTCTGTTCTTCATAAAAAATTGTATTTTTTTAACAAATCACCAAGATGATCTAAAGATTAGTCAATAAATAACATGCATCAGAGTTTCAGATTTCATATCCTTCAGAAATTGCAAGCTGACACAAATCCTGTTGTTCTAGCAACTTTCTAAGTTTGTAAGAGCAAAATGTAAAATGTGCCCCTATTTTTAGGCCTTTGTCTCCCATTATGTCATTCTTTGTCCAGATTTTTTGCACTAAGAGGTTGTTGAGAGGTAAGTCTTTGATTAGGTGATAAAAAATATAATTTGCAAATGTGCCTGGAAGTATAAGACTGCTGTTACAATTCCTATGGTGTACAGTCATGAGACTGTGTGAATAAAAAGCACACCCATGGCATTCTTCCATCATGTAGTCTGAGAATATGAGTGTGGCACAGTAGAATCCAAGTTAGCACTTTACCATGCTATACTCTCCTGGCTATAGAATTATATGACTAGGAAGCCATGAAGCACTGGGCCCAGCTGTGCACCACATAATATGGTCTACAAGTTAGTGGCATCATTGCAGCAACTCAGTGGCTGTTCCCCCTATATTATCTTACCCCTTTAAAATAATAGTGTTGCACTAAAAGGGCCACTCGTATTTTCGGGTATCTTCTCTACATTTGGAAGACCTGTTCTGCTGAACAGTATCTATAGAATCAGTGGGCTTAACTATCACGTTATGCCGACTTGATTTAGCACCTACATCTGATAGTGTTCATGTCTGTAACGTTTAGTATAATCCTGACCCCTGCACTCAGGGATTCTTCATGAACCAAAGGCAGGGTTTGTTTAGACTGTAGGTACAGAATGCTGTACAACATTATGTTAAAGGATAAGTAACTAAAACAGGCAAATCTGGCAATTTTAAAAGTATAAAAAGACTGATTACTAATGGGGTATCCAATGTTTCTGTACTGGGTGGGGTCCATTTGATTATCTTTCAAGTAACACTGTGGAAGATTTATGCTAGAGTTCATCTCTTTCTGCAGATGCCTCAACAGACTGGAACAACAATAAGGTGGAGTTGAAAAAGGACTCACATGGCTGTAAAATTGGGTTAAAAAATAATATTCATTGCAGATAATATAAAAATATATATATTTGGCTAGCCAGGCAAGCAAACAAATAAACCAGAAAAAAAAAAGAAAAATACACAAATAGAAGAGCAATAGCAACAGCTATAGTGTAAAAGGTACTTAAAAATCATTACAGAAAGTGCTATGAAAGTTAACTCTGATGGAAAAACACAAGGAAGGAATAGTAAGTACTTACATATAAGAAAGAATCATTTGTAGAAAAAAAGACATGTTTATCTCTGAGTCATGACTGGTGAGGTACCATCTGAACTGCTACATACAGTTAAGGAAAGTTCATTCTCCTTTTCTGTTTACCAGAAACCTCCCAGTGGCCCCAGTAGTCCATCCTTCTCCTTCAATGTCAGAGCTCTGGTTGGATGGTTTGTATTGTCAGATAAGATGGGTATGACATAGCCATCCCAATCCCTTTAGACAGAGACAGCTATAATGATCCCAGCTGGTAGTCGGCTCTCGTTGCATACTTAAAGAGTCCCTTCTGCAGCTTCTCTGGGCTGCACTACAGGATAAACTGCAGATGCAAATGGATTCTACCCCAACCCCCACCTGAGGAACGCTGACTAAAGTCACTCCTTTCCTTCCTTTCTGGGCTAGCAGTCTGACACCTGGGCTGCTTCTTATGTCTTATTCTTCAACATCTGAGGGTGGTATCTTGTCTTAGTAGCAACAGGCCAACATGTAGCTATCAGATCTGTAAGGATATAGACAAGGATGGGGGCAGTTTAGAGAAGGGCATCAAAACTGATGCAGAATCTGCAACAGGAAATTCATAAAGAGTTGGAAAAGGACAAAACTGATATAGCACGTGCAGGTCTGAAGAATGAGTGGGGAACATTTAACAGAACGTTTTGGCACTGAAAGGAAATGGTATACAATAGCAATATAGTATAACAGAAAGACAATGTAAGGCGCAGTTTTATAGTCAAAGGCTGATCAATGCAATAGATTTTATAACATGTTTTTTTCCCCCAGAGAATGTGCTTTATGCACAGCATAGCTTTTTTGTGATAGTTATGTTTTGAAAGTTTATGAGAAAAAGATAGATATCTGTTAGTTCCTGAGAAGGAGTTGGAAAATCCCATCTTTTGGTTAAACAGAATCCTCTGTTTATTTTAGAGGCAGTAACTTGGCCAAGCTATCCTTATGGTGGTCAAAGACTAGGGTTCCAGGCTTTTCTGATGACCATAGTACTAAAGTCTGTGATTTTAGTGTCAGACAAAATAAAATGGGAAAAACTGCAAATTTGCAAATTAATAAACAGGAGAGAACTGCATGGCCACAAATTTAACTAGCTTAATACAAATGTCTTATTACGAACCTTCAGATACTGTCATAGAATCCTGACCAAAAATCTACTGCTTATAATTAGTACATTTTCACATGAAAAGTAGGTGTTGCTCAGATTTTTATTATAGCATTAATTATAATTTGTTTTTCTTCATCAGATATTCCTTGCAATTAATGTCTGGTCTCCAAATAATAATGTAACACTTTGGCATGAACAGACAAACATGCAGACCTGTACTGGAACATAAAATGGCAAATACCTCTACAGCAACCATATACTTTCCCCTTGTGCTCAGATATGCTGGTATGAATGACATCCAAACACTTACAAACAACAACATACTGAATGTAATAAGCTTAGCCTCATTAAAGCTGGCAGGCAAATTTCTGGAAAGAAACGCTACAGCAAAACTTAAAAATGCTAGAATCCACATATATCCCAGTAGGCTCCAAAATATTACAGGTGATCCCTCATTGCATTCCAGAATATTTTTTGTGTGCTGAGATTTTGTATTATATTCAGGAAATGGAGGAGATGTACTAAACCATAAAATGCAGATTACAAGCTGTGGCAGGCAACAGGTAAAGACAGAGGCATATGGTATCTTTGCACCCACAAATCTTCTCAAACTACTGTTTGGCATAGTAGCTTTGAAGGCTATAATCACCATAAATGTTTTTGCTAACACACAGGCTACACAAAAAACAAATATAATCCCAAATGTCACTTGTCGCAGTGTACAGTTAACTTTTGCAGGCTGTCCAATGAAAATTAAAGCGCTAAGAGACCCCAGTGAAAGAGCTGACAGGAGCAGGTAACTGAGTTCCCGACTGTTGGCCTTAACGATTGGTGTTTCTCTGTGCCATACAAAGATAAGCAGAACAGATGCAGGTAGTATTGCACAAAGAACTGCAATGCATGCTAGGAAAGTGCCCAAGGGATCTTGATAGGAAAGGTACTCAATAGTTTTCAAAATACATTTTTCTTTTTTCTCATTCGAGTAGAAGTCATCTGGGCACTTCAGACAGCTATTAGAATCTGCAAATTAATTCAGACGTAATTTTTATTCATTTTGTCATAAGGAATAGTTGCCTAATTTTGACAGTCATTTAAGTATCATTTGTTTAATTACTTGTTTATTAATTTATTTTGTTTGATTACTAACCAAAATAGTCGGCTTATTCAAGTGGACTCTTTTCAGCCACAGCAAGGGCCAAAATAGCAGAAATAAGAAATAAATCATAGTTCCAAAGTGTTTAATTAAGTATTTCAAAACAAAAGTAGCTTGACAGCAGAAGTAGAATATACAAATAAAAGTGAAATAGTAAGTGCTAAAATGCTACAAATAAGAACACGGGAAGGCAGTAAAATGCAGCAGACACGTTTGTGTATAAAACACGTTTGCACAAATAGTGAACGGCATCATGGTCAAAGCCATGCATATTTTGATTTCACTATATTGTGTCTAATAAAATAAATGGAATATTAGCAAAAATGTGAACTTTCAAGACTGGCCTACCATTTCTATTTTTCCCTCTCGAATGCAGATCTAGTTATTCGTAACATTGTCTGTAATACCCTATAACTTTATAAAATGTGTTTTCTTGTTCAAGCAACTCTTATCTTGAAAACTGGTAACACTGAACTCTATAGAGGTGGTAAGGTACTTAAATATTTCTTTCATGTCCCCCAAGCATTCTTGATTCAGAGTTGTAAATGTAACAGACGTTCGGTCTTGTTCTCTTTCTTTACTTTCTTTCTTTGTTTCTTTCTTAGTGCTTCGGATGCAATCTGTGAACCATTTTGTTACTGTCCTCTGATCAGCATTTCTCCTGGTCATGTCCGCAGAAAGAATTCTTCAGTTGTGCACAGAATGCTGCAGCTTGGGTTGTACTGCCTGCCTGTATAAAAGGATAGTACCATCTTACTTTGTACTACTAACACTTTTCTTAGCATATTGCAGCAGTCTGGCAGCCCCTTTTATTAATCTGTCACATATCTTGATTACCTTAATGTCATAGGGTATAGCTACCTGAGATTTATTTCATTATTTGTTGTCACTGTTACATCTTGCCTATTATGATCTCCTTTTCTGTGATTCTACATCCCCTGTAGATTACTTTGTAGTTTGCATTAAATTTAAACTACAGTCATTTGACTCACTGTTTTGTTAGGTCTTGTTGTATAATTCTTTTACTTCCTTGTGTATCTGCCCTGTTTAACAACTTTTTCTTCAGCAAAAAAGCAAACATTTTCTTTCAGCTGACAGCCATATCTGTAGCACAGATGGTAAAACACTGATTATGCCTCAATCATCCTGGCCTTGTATAGTGACCAGGAGATGGAGCTTTGACTATTCCTCAGTCAGTCTTGGCTTGCTTAGTTTCCATGTGCTGAAGGAGTCAGTCAAGGTCAGATGGCACTGATCAGACAATGCTGGCTCACCCATCACAGGGGGACATGCTAGTACAGCTCCCATACCTACAACATTATCAGGGAGATGGGCTCAGCTATATGCCACATGCATGCAAATGTGCTCTTTGACTTCAGCCCAGCCAAGGAGTGCATTGCACTCTAGAAAAACTTAGTAGGTGTGCAGAAGCAGGTACCAAAACTGGGCATGGTGTAGTGTACCTTGTACTGCATTTTGCTGTCAACAAGAGGAAGGACTGAGGGAAAAAAAGCAAACATTTTCTTTCAGATGACAGCCACATCTGTAGCACAGATAGTAAAACATGGATTATGCCTCAATCATCCTGGCCTTGTAAAGTGACCAGGAGATGGAGCTTTGACTATGCCTCAGTCAGTCTGGGTTTATTTAGTGCCCAGGAGATGGAGGAGCCAGTCAAGGTCAGATGTCAGTGATCAGACAATGCTGACTCACCCATCGCAGGGGGGCATGCTAGTACAGGTCCCACTCCAAGATCAGTATCACAGGAATGTGCTCAGATATGTGCCACATGCATTCAAATGTGCTTCTTGGCTTCAGTCCAGGTAAGGAGTGTGTTGTACTCTAAAAGAACTTAGTAGGTATGCAAAGACAAGTAACACACTGGGCATGAAATAGTGTACCTTAACAGGAGGAAGGAATGTGGAGCATGTGAAAACTTCCTAATCATCACTGGACTATAATCCCAGGCTCACACCCTCCACTACACCATCCTTAGATGCTGGGAGGATGGAGGTATGAATGTGCTAGAAGGTGAATGGGGATTTGTAATGATTGCAAGGAAGATAGGAGGGACAGTGATGCAGAAATTTCCTTCCAGGCATTCTGAGGTGTTACTTATAAAGCTAGAGAAAGTCACTAAACAAAATTACTGATCACTGTCTGTGGTACCGATTCACCACTATCCTGAGTGATCTCCATGTATTATGACTGTGTCCAGTTTTCTAGCCAGTGTTTATGGTACTTTCAAAGAACAAACTCCACATCTTTCTAATTTGCTCACCAGAGTGTTGTGTGCTAGTATATCAAATGCTCTGTAAAATCTGTGTTAGCCATATCCACATACCTCTTTTGAGCTATTTACCCAACTAGCCTTCAAATTCAGTATGTATTGTTTTTCAGCAAATGAAACATTAAACACCAACAATGATGTCTTGTTTTTTTTACTTTGGAACATTAGATCATGTAGCTTTCTAAGAAGTTATCATTGATTTAAACAGCATATAAGTATCCATTGATTAACCAATTAAATATTAACCCTGTGTATAAAGGGGGACACATTTTAGGTAAATAAAACATTGCAGTTGCATATATTTGTAGGCAATAATAACAAACACAGAGGGCATTTATGAAAATGAGTTTTATGGGGTTTGATGCCACATTTGGAGGGCTCTGTATTAGAAGACCATTATTTCTCTATAACGTCCACCAGGTGGAAATGATTGCACTTAGAAGATGTCCTCTATGGAAGTGTCTGTTGATACTGTCTTGCTGTCTTGTATTTTATGCATGTGTAAGTGTGCATGTGTGTGTGAACTTGAGAGTGTGAATGTGTGTGTGTGTGTGTGTGTGTGTGTGTGTGTGTGTGTGTGTGTGTGTGTGTGTGTGTGTGTGTGAGAGAGAGAGAGAGTGTGGTGTGTGTTTGGGTGTTTATGTGTGTGTGCCTTTGTATGTTTTTGCTTGTTTAAATAAAAATAGTCTCTTGATGTATCATGACAATTTTGTGCCAGTGGTTACACCATTTCTTTAATAATTTTTTTATTAATTCTATATGAGTTTATGAAGAGATGTTAGATACTGAGAAAAATGAAAGGTAATAGTTTGTATATTGTAATTTTAAACAACAATAAACATGCAAATCATTAATTACTGTATTTCTATAACTTCATAACATATTTTGATTGATTTGTTTTTTGTTCATTTGCTAACTGGATAAACCCTCCAGGCATAAGCCTCATTGCACTGCATGGGTGACACAACAACACTGCCTGGTTAAGTGACTTGCTTATTGACTCATAAGGTAAATGGAAGCTTTAGAATCAAACCCTGAATTATATGATCATGCTAGTGAGTAGCTCATATAATTTATCTCTTCTGTTAAACTGAAGACTTGATGCTTTATTTTTCTGGTTGTATTTGGAAAAAAAAAAACTAAAAGAAATAATGCTTTAAGTATTTTACTTATAGTTTTATGTATTTACTTATGTTTGTTTACTTATTTTTAGTTACATGCTATTTCCTTCTTATCTCAAATGTGAAAAACTAGTGTATACTAAGCAAATAAGGCAAAAGCTGCTTTACTTGTTAGGCTTAAAAGGATTCATATTTAAGTTTACTGTGACTCAGAAGTACAATCGATTGTTGTCCTGCTGGCAGAAAACAAGAATGTGGTACCTCATTAAGTGACTGCTGTCAGTGTGAATGAGTACAGGAAAGGTGTCTTGAATATCAGTAGAGTAGCGCTTATTGAACACGCATGTATTTTTCCAGGTAGCACTGCCTTAAAAAATGTTCACATGAGTAATCAGTTTGGTGGCAACTCGAAGATCTGAAAGACTTCTACATGTAAGACATAATTTTCCAGCTCCCCATCTTTTTCTTAATCTGGTTTGGCTGATGCTTTGCTTTTTGCTTGGTGAAATTTAGCATCTGTAGTAATTTTATGCCTTTTATATGTCTTTTGCTATTATTGTAATAAACATTTTTGGGAGCTATCCCTCCTCTCTGCATAATCTTAATGCTACTTACCCAGTGCCGTATGTCTATCAGTCACCTCCTAATCCCCCCAAACTTTCTCCTATATGACTGAGGCAGGCACAGATAATAAGGATGTCCAGAGGGTCTGGTCATCAGCATCAACTAGGGAGATTTTTTTTTACATTCGACCTATCCCATTACCCCCCCACCCCACCCCACCCCATCCCCGCTCACTGTGGTATCATCAGACATTTGTCCTCCATATCTTCTCTTTGGGCTATGCCTCCCAACAGCTACATCCCCAGCCTCCAGCAGGGATCATTACAGGAAACAGCCACAGAACTGACCTCCCATCAGGGATGGTAACAACCATCCCTTCCTGCCGCTCTGTCAGTCACCTGAGCTACTAATTGAACCTGTGTCTTTATCCTTCAGTACCATCAGAGCAGCCCATTAAGTTAATAAACATTTAGATTTATGCAGCATTTTACTTCTGTGGACTGTATTTTCAAATGGATACCATACATTAGTCTATAATTGTTAATCCATTTGTGTGTTATGTTGCTATAGAGAATTTTGGTGCATGTGTGTATGTATGTGTGTGCGTGTGTGTGTGTGTGTGTGTGTGTGTGTGTGTGTGTGTGTGTGTTTTGTGCGTGCTTGTGTGTTTGTATGTCTGTGTCAACATAGGTTTTTGGGGAGTGTTTTTATGTATTTTGACATATACTTTGGACTGTTTCAGCTTATTTTAAGTCTGTTTTCTAATGTTTGATTTTCATCTGTTTTCTTATTCTTGTGTGGAGTTGAATCTCTGCTTTCAATTTGTTCTTTTTCATATTATTATTATTATTATTATTACTATTTTATTTATTTATTTATTTTTTATTTTTTTACATTTTGAATGCCTTTTACTGTACTTTAATCTGAATGTTTAGTCCTTTAGGCTTTTTTGTGACTAGAAAATAAAGATTCTTAATTTCTGTCTAATTGCCAAATTTTGTTTTGTCTTCTCTCCTTTTTTCAGTGTAGAGATAAAATGTGTTTTGAAATGGTTAACCTTTCTGCTCAGCTGTGTGTTTTTTTGTTTACTGATTTCTTGGTTACTTTCATGGAGTAGTTTATTTGTGTTTGGTAACTATATCTGTTTTCTCCCTTTTTATGTGAAAGTTTTCAGTAGATGTCTTAGTGATACCTTACTGTAATTTGTTGAGTGCAAGAAACACTGTAAGGTGTTATTGTAAGTCATTACTGCTAAAAATAAGTTTGAATTACCTTCAGGATGAAAATGTCAAGGCTGCTCTCTTATCTAAGAAAATGAATCCTAACAATTTGAAGACAGACACAAGAAACATGCTTTTGGTAAACTATTTATTTCTGACTCATGCTTGAATATAACCTTTTTGATGAGAAACTTGCAGTAACTGATGCTTTTCTAAAGGGAGGTGGATTATGTGTACAGCTTATTCTGGGGCTGTAAGTTGGAATTAGTAGTTTGGTTCGTTTTGTGCTTATGGCATGTTCAGACAGGATTTTGGTAGATATGTGGGTGAATCACTGAGCATTTCTAGCAACTCTTAGTTAGTTGGTGGAACTGCGCATGTGAGTAAACATCTTCAGATTTGCCGAACTGTGTGTGAAGTGGCATAATGTTTAACTCCCTTGTCCCAGGAGTCCCTAAGGGGAGAAAGGCAGCAGTCCCTGAGCAATCAATGCCCACTCACTACTTGCAGCAGTCTATTCCTCAATAAGTAATCAGCAAAATATTTACAGTTATTCCTCTCCTGCCTCTTTCCAGTTTAATAAACCAGTTTTCTCAGAAACATTACAAATGTACCAATTTGTTTTTCTGAGATGATATTCCCAGGGATGCAGAAATATCCTGTGTGATAGGCCTTGCATAATGCTGAGTAATGAGACATGGCTCTAAGGTGATAATTACTCAATAAAGAAGAAGGCATTTAATTCCTTGACTATAATCTGCTTATGACCTTAAGGTAACTAAGCCCATATAAATTACATTGCCACTGTATACAGAAGTGTGCCATGGGTGCAACTGCAGTTACTAGTGGCAATAGTGGGCATGTAGCGTGCATGTGAGTCTGTGCATTTATAACATCAACCTCATAGCTCTACAAGAGTTATTATTGTGAGACACAGTATGTGGCTGTCAGTAAGTTCCCCTTTAATTTTATTAATTTT
>NC_056727.1:1256421058-1256428558 GCF_019279795.1 Protopterus annectens
GTTAGCAACCCATCTTGTGACATAGGGATTTCTACCTAGTTTAGTGAGTTTAGCTATAATTCCAGAATGGGGGATGATGTTGAAAGCCTTGGCGAGGTCAAGATAGGCTGTGTGAACCACCTTACCCTCATCCATGGCTTTGGTGACTGCCTCAAAGAAGTCAATCAAGTTCAGGAGGTATGATCTGCCTTTCACAAACCTGAACTGGGTGGGATCCAGAGTTTGGAGGTTACCAATGTCTTTGTTTATGAGTTCCATGATGATACATTCCATGGCCTTGCAGACCAGGCTCGTCAGGCTAATAGGTCGATAGTTCCCAGGATCAGTGGTGGCGCCCCCTTTGTGGAGTGGGATAACTGTTGCTGTGCACCATTCAATGGGCACAAAGCCTGATGCGAGGCTATTATTGAACATGGTGCTTAAGTGACTGCAAATGTTTTATACGTTTCGATACAATGAATAATCATATGTCTAGTTTTCATGGAACTCATACGGGTTTCAAGGCAATTTAGTCTCTAAGCCATCAATGCCTTGCCAATATGTACCCTATAGACTTATTCCCCCTTCTCTAGGTGTGCTAAGCCAGTTAGTCTAAGGGTCATTTTGAGGAACCCATCCAGTCATCCAAGATGTGTTTGAAGGATGATCATGTATCTCACAGCTTAACCTGCACAGTCTGTTTATTCCCGAGATGAGGGAGGTACTGTGTAATAAGTATATCTCTCCAGCATGTTCCGTATCTTCTAGTGAAGATTGATCAATTTATTTATTTCATTTAACATTTGTTTACCAGGAAGGTCCAACTGGGACAGAGCCCATTTTCAGCAGAGGCCCATGGAGAAACGCTCCAGACACATCTTTGTAATGTGGGATGAAACTAGTGCACCCAGAGAAAACCCAGACTCTGCACAGAAGGCACCCCAGCTGAGAATCAAACTGGTGAACTTCGTCCTGTAAGGCAACAATGCCGCCCCATCCTCATTTAGCTCCCTGATTCTGGTATTTCCTAAACTATGAGACTTGTGGAGATATAGGAGATCAAAGACAACAGAGTCTCTAATGGCACAGAAGGTAAGGCCTGAATTGCCTCACAGGAACCTGTAAGATTTTGAGTAAACATATATATATATCCTCTAGTAATACCTTAGGATCTTTAAGGCTGAAATCTTCTCAGTTAGAAACCTCTAGGGCTTTAATAGCTGTTTGATTTGTTGTCAGAGGTAAATACTGTGGGGGCAATCTACTGTATAATTGGGCTTAGCTTGCTGAATCTAAGACAACAGTAACATTTTAGAGCTGGATGATACAATTTTAGCTATTAGCTGTTGAAGGAGAAGGATTTTTCTGACTTCTATTGCCAAATGATGATGGGTTTTTCCTCAGTCATTATTATGAAGAATTCCTTAGCTATTCCAATTATATTGTGCTAATATTCCTTCAAATTTAAAATTCCAAATCTTTGTATTTATTTTGTGCAAATTTTCCATTTTGTTTTTTTACAACAATTTTAGTTATACTCTCTCTCAAAGCACACCTAATGTCAATCTTTATTATTTATTTATTTATTTATTTTCAGTTTATAGGTTCATAGGTTCATAGGTTCATACTAGGCTATCTGCCCGAGGGCATTTACAAGCCTAGCCCATCGTTTTGTGGTTTACGCCACCCCTTTAGTATGGGGAACTATACCCATTATTTTGCTGTGCCTCTGTCGAGTTTGGTTACCGGGGAAGTCCACTGGGCCAAGAAGAGCCCATTTTCAGTGGAGGCCCGGGGAGAAAAGCTCTTATAAATTCAATTTATGTTTTTATAAATCTGCTTCAGCTGTATTTTTTAAATAGTTATGTAATTTATGCTGTACATCACATGCCTCCTGAAATAAATACAAGTTAGTATTTGATACTTAATTGTGAGTCTTTGATAGTTTATCTTCAAGATGAAACAATACAGAGATTTTATAAACATAAAACTGTTAATATAAATATCAAGTTACTAGTTATTATAGGAGGTGAGATGCAACAGACTCTCAACTACCAACAGGAAGGCAAAGTACTGCACAATGTTTGTTAAGCACAACCTACTTTTATTAACTATAAATGTATAGACTCAGTAATGGTGAAACACCTATTAAAAATCAAAGTGCTGTTAGCTCCTTTTCATAGAGGAATGCCCAAAGTCCTTATCATGTTTTCTCTCTGCTGAATGGCAACTAGAATTGTCACATGTAAGCTCTTTTTTTTTAACTTCCTGTTAACACATCTGTCTTTACTCGACAGAATTCATATTATGTATACTGTATTCAGCACATACCTAGAAACAGTCTTTGGTGTATCAGAAGAAAGCATTCTTGTTCAACACATTCACTTGCTTCTTCAATGACTTCTAATTTCAGTAATGCTTACCTGTCTGTAGCATAGAAAATACACATAAAAGTACCTTTAAAGAGACAACTAGGCATAACTTGACCGTATTAGATAATATGTTCCAATATCTTATATTTCCTGGCCCATGCTGTAGCTGAAATCTATTTGTGGACCAGCCCACTTACCTGGTTAACAAACAAATCTAATGTTTCTTCATATGACCAAACAAATTGTTTTGTAGACATTACGCATGTGTTGTCTAAGAACTGGTTGGGTTGGTTAATTTGAGGCCTTTGTTATTTAAGTTATAGATAATGCTGTCTATATTAATTGCTTAACAGGTGGTGCATCATCTCAAAACAGATTTTGTTTAAAGTATCAACTACATTTCTCATCTTAAATTCTGTTTTTTGAGTTATTGGTTTGCCTACCAGTTTGGTTATTAAATTCTCCATCCGAGCAAGGGATGCAGTCAAAGCAGCAAATTGGCTGCCCAGCTCGGCTAGCTTTCCGAAACCCTGCTGTACAGCTTTCTGTGCACACTGACTGAGGAACCTGTTAAAACAAAGGGAGTTGGATGATAGTTAATACTGATAATACACTAAATATCTTAGATTATGAACTATAACTTTATTTAATTCATTTTAATACATTTGGAGAAATGCAGACTCCCTCATTGTACACTCAAAAATTACATTTTATAGTGGTGAATGTTGACATAATTGTTTACTAATATATTGTTCATTTACAGGATGCTTATAGCTTTGTTTTCTATTCACCCCATCTTTTCTCAAGGTTTTCATGATTCACAAGCAAAGCCTATAAATTCCAATCACATGTTAAGCTCAGGCTGTGTTCATTTGAAAGGTCGCTATTTAATGAAGTAATATTTAATCTGTAATTTTTACTTATTTATTTTTTATTTGTATTTGTTTTCCAGGGCAGAGCACTGATCCTCATTGATCTTTTTCATACTCAGCCCGGGAACGGTGCCTGGTTACGTGACTTGTTAATTTGATTTGCTAATTTTGAAGCTTGATTTTATTGTGTGCTTTCTTTATCACAGTTTCACCTTTGCAGGAAAGGTTTAGAGAAACAGAATGTAGCAGTTCATGACACATGGAGACATGTCAAAAAAACAGTGATAACTAACCAATATGTTGAATTACAGTGTAATCTGCATACTGCTTGCTAGTTTCATGCGTTATCTTTTGCTAACTTACATACATGCTGTTTATCATCCCTGTCTGCATTATGATGCTTCAATAAATTCTCATCTGGCTTCCAAGTTTGTTAGCTACTGCATGTCTAAGTATTTTTGCTAACATGTCTGTCTTTCTGTGATATGTCAAATGCTTTACTATAGTCTTAATATGTTTCATCCAGGGTGATTCTACCACCGATATTATGGAACCTTTGCTGCAGATAAATCAGCAGTTGTTGGAACACACTGCTCAAATTAAATCTTTAGCTGACAAACAGCACCAAACTGGCCAAATCAATCAACTATTTGGAGGTGTGGGGGTTCCGTTAACTCAATCCACCCAGAATGTGGACAGTCTATTATCTAATGGCAATAATGCAACTATGAATACTTTCAATAGTACAAACAATAGGTCTAAAACCCTTGAAGGAAAAACAGGGGTTACCTACACAGAATGACAGAAATGTAATAAATTCAGTTTCTAAGCTGCCAATGAGGCAAATGAAAAAGGTAAACATATTGGTATAGAAAAGACTAAAAGCATCTGAAGTTAAATTATTTAATCTGAAGAAAATACAACTAGAAAATAGATATCTTCTTAGAAATATAGACTTGGGGCAGGTGCCAAAGGGACTGCGAATGTGGCAGTATCCGAATGGAGTGGATAACAACACAGACATGCTCAATGATGTGCATAAACTGTTTGACAACACAGGTATTGCCCTAATGGAAATTATGGTCAAATACAATGGCATTAAAATTGAGCAATATATAACAGATCTTGAAAGGGAAACCAAGTATATAGTCAATGATTTGTTATTTGACCAGTATATTACAAACTATGGCAATGTTTTGGACAATGTAGAAAACAGTTGTAAGGCCATCTTTACAAGAAAGCTGAACAAAATAAAAAGAGACATGATGGAATATGCAGCTGAAAGCAATCAGGGGAGTTTGGCCAATGAGGAAGTAGATTGTGATGATGAAATGATGGCGGGGCAAGAAAATTTAAATTATGGTCGGCAGGCACCCGACCATTCAGATGAGGGACCCAGGTGGTTGGAGAGGCTGCGAAGCAAATGGCAAGATGCCTGCAAACCAACAAGAAAAGGAGAGAGGCAGTATGTGCAGCAGGGACCGCAACCCAAGGTTTGGAATTATCCAAAGAAGGCGTACAACAGATATGCAACGAGGTGGTGATGACAGAATTTACACACAGTTCCCCTCAAGTAAGTAATAATTTTCAGTCTCATGCAGGTCAGTTAACTGGCTTACACAAAATTGTATGTAAGGACAGGCTTGACGAGTCAACAAGCTTGAATGTCAAAGACGCTTACAGCAAAGCTTGTATAACACGGCCGCTAGTGTGTCTTTCAGGGGAACTAAGTGTGCGGTGGTGGACACATTAACTGACATTAACAATGGTTTCAATTGGACAAAAAATGAGTTTGACTGTTATTTTGAAACAATTAATCAACAGGTTCTTAATGAGAATTCAGAACCCAATGTGTGTGCAACGTTTGAGTGCTTAAATGTAATGAATTCATTAGTCATCGGAAGTAGTAGTAATTGTGTATTAAATTATGATTCAAACAGTTCCATAATTTCAAATGAAAGTTTATTGGTGTTAAGTGTTTACTCGTCATCTAAAACGTTTGAAGTGGGAAGTGAATGGTTGGGGAATGAAGTGATTTTGTCCAATATTGATTTAAGCAAAAATGGGGGTGAGGGTATTCAGTTAGATGAAGGAGCAGAGCCTTCATTATTCAACAGCACAATGTTTTTAACAACTACTGGGGTTGAAATGGAAAACATTTGTTTGGGTAATGATGCGATTTTGTCAAATATGGATCAAAATAAAAATAGGGGAGGGCAGTCAATTTAATCAGAAAGTAGAGTTTTTTCATGCACAAAGTATGGTAGATCAGCCAAGTGATTTACTTTTTGGGGGTACAAGCCCAGCATTTGAGGATATGATTAATATTGAAAGTGTGACATCAAATGAAATTTCTGAAGAAAATCAAGAAATGTTTAATTTTAATGTTTTGAAAAATCCAGAAATAATTACTAACACTTTCGGTGATTATAAAGTATATAATTATTCAAAGATGAAACTGGACACTGGGCATGCAAATTTGCTATCAAAAGGTTTCACATTTGTGCCATGTAGAAAGGGGACACTATCAACAATGCTAATTGATTTGAAACTATTTGCACGCAAAATGAATATTAGGATGTGGTTTCCTAACAAAGGGACCAATTATGAACAAAGAGGCTTGGTCAAACCCAATAAATTTAATCCCCCAACCAATCAAATGGTCAGTTTATTTGAAAAAACTTGTGAGTTAGGTATAAGGGAATATTTTAAGAAATCAAAAAATGATGGGTACACTAATTTGGCCCCGAACTAACACAAGTTATTAAGCGAGTTAGCTGACAACAAAGGGGTGCATATAATGAGACCTGATAAAGGTAATGGTGCTGTGGTGGTTGACAAAAATGATTATATAGATGCTATGGTAAGTATGTTAATGGAAGACAACTATGAGGAAAGTAGCATTGATGAAATTAATGTGGCATATATGAAGCTTGATCTAATGATTGAAGACATGCTTTTTCATGGGCAAATAACCAAAACAGAATGTGATTTTTTGAGGAATCCTAATCCAGTAGTAAGCGGGATATTTGGGATTCCCAAATTTCATAAAGGCCTTGATGATGTTAAATTCAGGCCTATAGTGGATGGTAAATGAAGCAAGATATGCTTCATGAGTCACTATCTGGATTATTATATGCAAAAAATGTCTAGGTACCTTTATATTACCAAGGATTCTTGGATTTTTTTAGGAAAATTAAATACAAAAGCTATTACTGATAACACCATGTTAGTTACAATTGATGTTTGTAATCTATTTTTGGTTATTCCACATGAAATTGGATTAAGTTGGTTAGAGTGTCAACTGATAAAGACAGGCCTGTATGATCAAGACCAAGTGAATACATTTATCACCCTGATGGAAGCAGTATTATACAATAATTTTCTGTATTTTGAAGGACATTTTTATAAACAAGTTACTGGTGTAGCGATGGGGGCCACTTGTGCCCCCATTTATGCCAATTACATAATGTCATTTTGGGAACAGGAATATGTATTTCAAAGTGCCCATAACAAGTACATTAAACAATACACGCATTTCCTGGACAATATTTTTATCATCTGGGAAGGAAACTGTGAGCAGTTGAAGGCATTTTTGAACTACATCAATAGCAAAGTGGACTTTTTAAAATTTACTTATCAGTACAGTTCAGAAATGATAACATGTCTAGATATCAAATTGACAATAGATAGGGAATTGAAATGTCTGAAATCCAGCATCTATAGAAAAATCACATTTTCCAATTCATATTTGGATTACAACAGCTGGCACCCTCACCATCAGAAAAGGTCCATTGTTAAGGGTCAGATGGTGAGGGCAGCCAGGATGGTCAGTAATGACCAGGAGTTCCTTACAGAATTGGAATTTATGATCACTATGTTTAAAAGAAGGGGATACCCAGAGACCCTATGTATGGATGTCAGGGAAGAAATTCTTCGGAAAATGAATAATGGTATGTATAAGGCAATCCTGAGAGAGGCTGCTGGGCAAGTTTCTAATCAATTGGCAGTTAATATTGATAAAGTAGAATTAAAAATTAAAGGTGAAGGTTTATTATACGTCACTATTTATAACCAGGATTCAGACTGGTTCAAGTGGATGGTAAAGAAAAACTGGACCATCTTACAGTTAGACAAAAATGCAGAAAGTAAGATGGGTGGTGTCCCCAGGTTTGTGTTTCAGAAGGACAAATCCTTCAAAGAGATCTTGGAGAAGGGGTCCCATCAACAGCCATTTAATGCTGGGAGAATGATGGGAAACTTTAAATGTGGGAGAT
>NC_056727.1:1256433558-1256453558 GCF_019279795.1 Protopterus annectens
ATTACTCTGCAGGGAATATTGCCTAGAACAGTGTACAGTATACATAAGCATGCACAGCATTTTAACTGCATACATATTTGCAATTCAGCAGGGAGAATCTAGTTAAGGAGAAGTAGGCTGGCTTTACCCTTCTCAGACTGATATAATGAGTAAGTAGTGCAGTTAACTATGAGTATCTGACAAGCATGTCGGTTTTGTGTGTGTTTGTGTGTTTGTGTGTGTGTGTGTGTGTGTGTGTGTGTGTGTGTGTGTGTGTGTGTGTGTGTGTTCATATCTGTCTGGGCACATTTTAGATGCTAGGAAGAGCACTTCTGGCTAACATCAAAGATTGAAACAATTCTAATTTCATAAACTTTAATCATACTTTGACTTAGGAATGGGGTCCATTCCCATCATAGTATTAGAAATCCCCAAAATATGTAGAAATTATAAAACAGAGTAAACCCAATTCTTTTCTTTCCTTTTTTTCTTTTTATCATAGATTGGAACTCCTCACAGGCTTAATAATGTGCTTTACTGTGTATTATCAGGGCTCTGGGTCCCTGAAACTTTGCTTGTTGAACAAAATAATGGTCTGCTGCCTGCAGTAAGGTATGAACTTACCAAATTACTGTAGCATTCCAATGGAAGAAAATCCCTTTGAAATGTTGAAGTATATAACATTATGTGCAAACCCTGCACTGATGCCTATGTATTATTTAAAATGTCTGAAGCTCAGTACACTGTGTATTCTTCCCAGTGCCCATGCTACTAGGGAAGGTTGGCGTTCCTCAGTCCTAATTATTATATCAATTCAGCGGGGCAATTTTCATAGAGGTTATGGAGCATAGGTTTCCCCCAGCAGTAAACCAGCAGGACATACTTTCAACCCCTTTATAGTATGTGGCCAGGGAAGCCCCATGTCTGTCTCATCATCTCACTATTATGTCACTCATAATCACTATCATTTAGAGAAAACTCTACAAAACGTCTTATCTGGTCCCTGCAAGGAAGCTTAGCTATCCCTTGAAAACTTTCTCTGGCCATACTTGCTCAATATAAGAAGCATCAGCTACCCCAAAATCCATGGGTATGTAATTGGCATCAGCTCATTAGAACAGTGATGAAAACTCACCCCATGTATCCCAATACAAGCACCTAGCAGTTAGCACAGAAGATTAGGTCTCTATTAAGTCTGTGAGCTTTAATTATACTGCTTTCAGTAGTCTTAGGTTTGCTTCTCTTGGCCTGAAGTTGTCTATTGTATGACTCTGAGCAAGTCACTTAACCAGATGGTGCTCCCAGGTTGCCCATGAAAAGTGACACTTGTGTCCAGTGGGCTTACCTTGTTAAAAAAATCAGAAAAAATCAAGAGGACAAACTCTCATCCTAGTCTTAGATAAGTGGAAGGGAAATTAGTAATTTCTGTGAACCTACCTACTTAACTAAAGCCTTCAGCTCCCTACTTCCATGGCTGGGTACAAGAGGATTGGGGAATATTTTCAATTCACCAGGCCCTGAATAAAGATGCCTGAATGATTTGCATATCTGCCTATATTAATACAGGCTCCTGTTCTCACCCTGCTTGTAGTCTGTCCCTAATTCCTGGCCTCACCTGCCTATCACTTCCAATGCCAGGATTGGGGAGGGGATCTAGGACAATATAATCTGTTCCCCAAATCCCTTTGTTCTAGCATTTTTAATGTGCAAATCCTTCACCTTTGTACACATCTGATAGTCCTTTTTGCTCTTCACTGCTGTGAAATCCATGCTCTCTAGCCATACAGGTTAAAATGTAGCAAACATGTCTTTACCATAACACTGCTGACCTGAGGCTGTTAATGTTAGGAACATAAGAACACAAGAAGAATGCTAGACTCAAAATGACAGGGTCCATAAGAAGCCTAACTGTATACACCTGTAAGTAAACATATTTAAAAGTTTTTTCCACCTTTTACGAATAATTAATAGTGCCCACCTCCAAATCAAGTAGGGCTGTACATGATAAGCTTCCATATATCCATTCAACCATTCATTATGACTAGGCTTAAAGGCTTAAAAGCAGGCAAAATATTATTTACCTTATCCTGTAGTGCTAATTTATTCTATAGGCTGGGAATACATAAAGTTAGGATCCTATCGCTCCAGCAATTCTTGTTTATTTGTTGCTATAAATTTAGAGCCTTAGTACAGGTGTTTGTAGAGATGCTCATTTTGTGAAGAAATAGGAGGTCAAATTGAAATGAGTCTTTCATGGCTTAAAATTGAGACATAGGCCACCTTGGTGTAGCTGAAAAGCTACTGACTATAAGGACAGGTAACCTAATCTAGCAAGATAGTTTAATGACTTAAGGCCTTTTAGGTAGTGGTCGTACTTGTCTAGTTTAAGGGTCCTTAGAGCCCTAGTGACATCATGGATCCTGACAATGGACAATCAGCTTACAATCACTCTCCTCTTGCCTCTTCGGGTGATTGTGAAGTCTGTGTGTCTAACAATAGAATCATGTACAGTAACTAAGGTAGTTCTTTATGTTGCAGCACACTTAGTGGGCCTTATGGGCTTAACCCTGCTTTTCTAGTGACTCTTTGGTGATCTGTGTGGAGTCACAGTACGTGGTAGTGGAATAGGAGTAGGTGTTGCTTGGTGTACTGAAGACAGAAATCTTTTAGAGTGTGTTCTTGTAGGCAATGGCAAATGTTTCTTTACACCCTCAGCATAAGTTATAGGCTTAGTGGTGTGTTGTAATTGATGTAATGTTGTGGATGTATAATGCTTACTGATAGTGGACTGATGCAAGGGGTTTGACTCCAAGTTTCTTAAATATTTACATCTCTCACAGGATGCACTATTAATTGTTAAATGTAGTGAACAGTCAGTAAGAATAAGCCAGCTTCTACACTGCCTTGGAACACCTAGACCATTCGTCTGCCCACAAATGGAGTAATTGTTGAGCCATGTTGCTAGATAATGGAGATCTAGGGCTGGTTATAGTACTTGGGGGATGAGAGAGATCACTGCAGATGATCCTGAAGATTTTATGGATGAATTATTTAGGATGGTTCTCTAAATTATGATGAGGTGATGGCTAATTTAGCAGCACTTAGTGAAAAGATAGAATTAGGTTTGCCAAGAATGATAAATAGTGGTGATTTGCCTACTGTTTGGCCACTACTACTGCTGTCATCTCTGCAGCTACACTCAGCTAGGAATTAATGTCTCTTTGCTCCATCTCAGAAGCAAAACAGTAGTCCTAGTCCCAAGATGGTTTCTGAGAAGTGAGTGGCAGGCTCTTTGGTGATCAATGACCCAAATGATATATATATCTGTCTGTAGGCTTGTTGTAGCATTCTAGTGGTAGATTCCTGTAAGTACAGCTTCTCAGTGCAAGAGTGCTAAGCTATACTACAGTTTAAATATCGACTAGTTAGGGAAGTCCCCTACACACTGTAGTCAGAGATAGTCAGAAATCAGTGCCCCCGTACAACTTCTCTCAGCAGAAGCAATAAAATCAGCACTAATTACAAGCTATTTTTAAACAGCAGTTTTAAAGCTTTATAGTGTTTGCTAGACTTCAGGAAGGTGAGAAAATAGTGTCCCTATATTCCTTCTCTCACTAGAAGCACAACAGAAGCAGTAATCTCAAACTGATTCCAGAGAAGTTTGAAGGCTACCAATGATTCATAGTTTTGTCCAGGAGTTTGTGTTTTAGTAGGATGGACAATGGATTAATAGGCTAGGTACTATAATGTGCACTAAACAGGGGGGAGATATAAAGGCAGTCCAAGGGGAGTGATCTTCTAGCTTGAACTTCTAGTGCTCACTAGTATGAGAAGATTAGATGAGACTAGGATGAGATACCAAAGTCAAAAGTACAGGAGTGGGTTAATGGAGAGTCACTGAGTATAAGAGCACAGCAGAGAAATGGTGGGTGGGAAACTTAGCCTCACAACAACAGCAGCAGCAATCACGTTAGTGGCAGCTCAGAAAGATTAAAAACCTTTTCTTGTTTTGCTTACCTTAAATAATAAATACTTATTCTCACTTTCTCCCACAGATCACCTGGACTTAATCTGTTTACTGTCAGAACAGAGAATAGAAAGAAATATCTGCTAACTTGTCCTAAACAATTACTTCTAAAACTTCAGAAAAAAATAAACACAAGTAAAACAAAACAAAATGCAAGCTAAAACAAACTCCAAGAAAGAATAAATTTATGCTAAAATGAATTGCAATGAATAAAAGCAAAAGAATGGAAACAAAGAAAAATTATGCCAGAATATTCCTGGAAAGGCCACCATATGCACTTTCTTCACTCTCTCAGATGTCCCAGATAGTCTTACATTGTTATTACTGGAACAGCTGTCAATATTAACAATCTTTTTATTGATATTCTGGTGAGCATTCACATTCAAACTGTAACAGCTGTACTTTTAGTAAGTGCATTGACATGTGCAGTCACTTTTCTTTTGAGATTTGTGCACTTATCTTAAGACTTTTGAAACTGTGTCTTTAGATATGGTATTTTAATGTTCATAAAAAAAACATCTCAAAATCTAGTGAAGTACTCTTTCAGACAAGCAAAACATGTTACATTTTAATCACTGTAGTCTTAACTAGACTGTTTATTTGACATTTCATTGCACAGAAATTCATTAATGGCAGCTGTGATACCTGGTGAGTTAGCTTACGGCCAGTAAGCCAACCCAAATGGAAGTTGCTCTTTGTTGCTGTGGGATTCCTATTACGAGATCGAAGAGGCTAAACACTGAACGGCCTTAACATCAGAAATGCCATTCAGTGATGTGCTTTTTGTGAAATCGCAGTGCAGTGAAGATCATAATATTTGCCCTTTCCTCACTGTATTGCAATCCCGGAGTTGGTATATATAATTAGCAGGGGGTGTGGGGGGTGCAGCCCCCCCCATAAATGCGACTTTGAGGTCTGGCATTTTCGGCCTTTAGACCTTTTGATGTTTAGAGTCTTTGGTATTCTAATATAGACCATTTGCTGTGTTGTTCCATGCTGTTCACTGTATATATACCTGAACATTTCTCACTAATTATTATTTGCTTTATTGGACTATCACTTTTTAGTAGCTCAGTAACATTTGCATTACACAAAGATTTTTCAGCACGTGCTACAATTGTATCTGTCATTTGATATTTGTCTGAGTTCTGCTCAGTACTGTTGACTCATTTAACAATCTTGACCATCAGGTTTTAAAATCCAGTCAAGTCTGAAAAACATACCCAAAGCAGATTTTGAAACCTGCGTTCACATGGGGTCATGTTTTACCTCCATGTACATAATGAAGGGCACTTTGCCTTCAATAACCTATTAATTAATAGAATCAATTCTTAGGTCACTGCACCTATGGAAAAGGGAATTTTCCCTTCAGTGACCATATTCACAAATAGTGTTATTGCACTCATTGATGTTGCAAATGAGGCCATTACATTCAAGGCATATTATTCATTACTGTTGGCTCATTATGCTCTTTTTCTCACCTACAGGTAGCCTGTAAGTCTGTCTTAATTTCTTTGTGAAGCTACTGCGAATAGGTGCAGTACTAATACCACTTTTTGCAAAACATGCACTGCTGTGCTTTACCTATATGAATGCAATGTGACTCGTGCTCACATTATCCTAGAATCAAGCATCTTTTTTTTAACTTTTCCCAGCCTTTTCTGTAATGTAGTCAATGGACATTTTGCCCATTCCAAATAAATAGCTAAAGTTTTTATCTCAAACCATGAGAGACATAACATATAAAATAGCACTAAATTCATTTTGCAATTAATTTATCTCTTTTTCTACCTGTTCATAATGTTTTCTACTATGTTTGCTTCTCAAATCTTGTAAGGTTGTTTTTTTATTTCATCTTCTTTTTTGTTATATAATTTCTTAGATCAAGGTGCTTACTAATTTGAATACCTCTAATATGTGTTTTAGTGGGTCTATGTCATAACATTGAAAACTCATAACACCAAAAAAATTCTCCTCAAGAAATACATCCTAAAAATATGTTTTCCTCCATGTGGGGGGTTCCCCCCACACCGTCTTACTTATATATATACTAACTCCATGATCGCACAACCATGAAGAAAAGAAAAAAAATACCACACAGTGAATCAGTGCTTAAGAACAAATACAGACATCTTAAGATCTGGGGTTAGAACATGATGCTGACTATCTCAATTCACACATGCTGTACTAGACTCACTTCCCTAATAACTCCTACGATAAGAAATTACACCACTGCATACATTCTACACAATTCTATACAGTTCTATACTTTTTAGTGTTATGAGTTTTCAGTGAAATGGGTTCAACCTTATGGGTTTCAGTGATATGAATTTTCAATGTTTTGATAGGGACATGTTTTAATTGCTGTCCAATAAATATCAAGTTTCATATCTGTGCCTTGCATTGAATCATAACATTCATTTAACAACACATTTATTTCCCTTACAACTAATTTTTGTAACAAAGCTAGATTGGTGGGGGTTTATAAAAAAATAAGATGAGGTGTTGTACACCTTGATGTAACTTTTTTGAATTCCCTATGATAGTGTTTTTGCTGTCTATTCATTCAGTAAAGTTACTCATAATGCAAGCATAATGTACACCTTGTGATAACCTTTATGAATCTCCCCATAACTGTATAATAACTCAACCATGAGGGCTCAAATGCTATACCATCCCAGTTTATGGTTACTGAGATTTTGGAATGATCTGAGAAAGCTCTAGGAGTAAGAAAAAAGCGGATTTATATCAAGTCATAGAAGGTAATTTCAGTGAATGTAAACAAATGAAAACTGTTTGCTGAAACCACCTTCGAAGAACAACTCAACAATTTTGTTTTTGCAAATGGACACAGTGGATTTCGAATTTCTTTTGTGATTTTATTTTGTTTTTAAAGTCCAGTGCCAGGTATTTGTTCATTCTATTTTTAGAATTTATAAGCATATATAAGCATATATAAGTTCATTTTTATTTAAATTGGTCATATACTGTTTAAATGCTGTGAAATAAGATAGAATATGTTTAAAGAAATAACTCTATTAAAAAAATAGAGAACAGCACTTAACTATAGTCATTTTAACATAAGCATCAAAGCCCAGATGTTAATCAGTTACTTCCTCTTCAGCAGTGGTAGGACAATAAACTATGTCCACAATTCACTGGGAACCCATTCAAGCAAAACAGCTCAAAGCAAACCAAGTGTTATTATCTCAGTGATAAGAGTTTTTAAAAATTAAGGGTAAAGAGCTTCATAAAAAGATGTTTAGCTAATAATTCATAACTCAATAAATATTTTACTCCATTGTGAGTCAAAACAAGTTTAGGTAGGTATACCATTTTAAATTTAATTTTTGTCTTATCAAATCTCACAATAAGAGTTAACTTTTTTCTATCAATTTTTATTCTTAATAGATGATCCTGGGTAAAAGTTAATTTGTTATTATTCCAAGTAAAATTATTATTCCAGGCTACTTTGAGGTTATTAGCCACATGCTGAGAACTATAGATTTTCATGTATACTGGTCTCTGTATATCATCTTGTTGATTTTTCCTAATTCCTCAGTGGACCTGCCCAATAGTTATATTTTTGGCTTTAGTTTTATTTCCAAGAACTTTAAATAAAATCTGTTGGATGGTATCAGTCAATGCTGCGTGGTTGTATTTTCCACAGGATGCCACTTAGAATTATATTATTGAGACAACTTCTAGCTTCTAAGTCAAGTTTCTCCTTTTTACATTGCAGTATCTTCCTCCATCATATTGATTTTATCCTCACAGTTTGAAATTTGAGTTTTGGTAAAGTCAGTACTTTTACAAAGGCTGGAAACCTTCTCATTTATGTCTGATAATTAATTTGAAATTTGTTGCTATAGTAATAAAGCCACTTTTAGAAAGTCAGTTGCAAATGTTGTTTCTAACTCATATTTTTTATATACTGAAATTTTTCTCTTCTTTAATAGTTGATTTAAGTCTTTTCAATCTTTTTTCTCTTTCTCTGGTGATATAATTAAAGAGTATTTTACTTTGGTTATTAAAATGGCCATGGTTTCAACTTCTTGTGACATTATAGCTGTTGCTTACCACATTTAAAGCTAACCAGTTACAAATGAATAGTGTTGCTAATTTTATCTTCACTTAATGTTCTTATTTCTTTCAGCTGTACTGCCCAGGAGAGTCTGTGCATGTGGAGAGAAGATTGGCATGTTATAATGTTCTTTATGTTAACCTCCCAAAAAATATTCCAGTGCGCAACACAAACCAGGAAGAAAATTTTAATAAATATTAAGTGCTTTCATTTGTCACATATATTATGAACTTCCTCAGAAAATAAGAGAGCTACTATTAATTTAACTTAAAAAAGCAAACCACTACCGTATGCTTTTGGTGGTTAACAAGCTAATTATTCCTGCTATTTTCAGGATACTGAAACCTCATAAGAATTAATTAGATCCACAATTCCTTCCTATTGCGGTCTCCAAACACTGAACCTCTGCCCAAATTGGCTTGATGTTGAATTAAAACCCCTTTTAAGGACAAAGAATATACCCTTAAAATTCTTGGAACTTTTTATAAATGATAACATAGGTTGGTTTTGATAAACATGTGTGGTTTGTGACAACAAACATCAGGAATTTTTTCTAGTGATCCTTTACCGGTTTGGTTTGGACTGGTTCCATGAGGCTTTGGTTAGAGGGACATCTTTTCTGCAAAAAGAAATAAATTAATTTTGGACTTAATGGATATGGTTTTATCTTTATCTTGCAATTTTTTTTCAAGGACGAGTATTGTAAACAAGTAAGGGAGTAATTATGGGGGCTGCATCTGCACCTGTTTTTGTGAACATAATAGCATAGTATAGAGAACAATCATATGTGAAAACAACTCATTTTGGAGATTATGTTTTAATGTGCCCTAGGTTTTTGGATAATATTTAATATTTTGCAAAGGAGATGGTAAATTAACTTAATAGTTGATATTTTAAAAATGTACCTATCAGTTTGATTTTAACAGTATTAGCTATTTAGATATTATTATTAAAATAACCCTTGGTGGAATGAAAGATGGCTCCAAGATATAGATTGATAGGTAGATATTAATCTATATATGAAGCCAACTTTCAAATGGCTTCCTACATTTTACCAGTTCACACCTCATATGGAAGAAGAAAAAATTGGTCAATAGTTAGTTTCTGACAGGCTGTCCAGACTAATTTTTAATGCTGTTTTTTTTTCTGTGGAAGTTGATATACTTTATTTATTTATTTATTTATTTATTTTTCATAGAAAAGACCCACTCTAGGGGGTTGGTCTATGTGATAAGAGAATTGGTGGCTAACAACCATAATAAAAAATATTCCCCAGTTTTATATAACAGGGATTTTCTGACTTTGGGTGAATTTGAAAAAGTTAAAAAAGTTAACTTGGAAGGTGTTTATGAAAGAGATATGATTATACCCTATGGGATCAAAGTAAAAAAAGTGAAGGAGGGAATCATTAAGAATTGAAATGTAGGCTTTGATTAATTTGGTATAGTACTAAGGCTGGAGGAACTACCAATGTTTGTGTATAAGAAGGTTAAAAACATTACAATTATATTGAAAATACTGGGTTATGTAATATTCAATATGACATGGCTAAATGTGGTGCATATTCTTAATGTATATTGATTTATGATGGAGCAAGTGTTAATTGTAGCATATATCCAAAAGTAATAAATAATGTTGTTAAATTCAACTGTAACATCACAGAAGTAATTTATATAGCCCTATGTTCATCATGTCCTTTTTAAATTGGGAATACTGTCACTTTAGGTCAAGAATATATGATCATATTTATGCTATAAGAAATTGACACCAATAATGCATTATTTTGTCATTTAATGATGTGTAAGGATTTTAATATGTTTTTATTTTATGTATTAGAAATGGTACCATATACTAACAGAGGGGGCACTGGAAATCAGGACTTGAATCCAGGGAGGTATATTGGCAAATTAAGCTGAATGCTATATGGCTCCTAGGACTGAATAAAAAAGTATCACCGAATGCTTTAATATTAAAAGCTAAGATAAATTAATTTATTTTTAATTATGTTAAAAGCCAGCTGAATTTAATTAAACTTTATTTTTAAGGACAGACTATGTTTTATGTAAATATTTTCTGCACTTGATCTTCAGGATTTCAAATTTGTGTATACATCATTGTATTTCAATAAAGTTCCTTCTAGATTTAATATTTATGGTTACTTTATTTTATAATTATTAAAATTAATTTTATAGCAGTTTGAGTATATGTGTGTGTGTGTGTGTGTGTGTGTGTGTGTGTGTGTGTGTGTGTGTGTGTATATTATACACACACACACACACACACACACACACACACACACACACACCGGATATAAAAAGTGTACACACCCCTATTAAAATGTCAGTTTTTTGTGATATAAAAAATGAGACCACAATAAATCATTTCAAAACTTTTCCCACCTTTAATGTGATCTATAACATGTGCAGTTCAATTGAAAAACAAACAAATATGTTAGGGGAAAAAATGTAAAAAATAAAAAACATACAATAAGCTGGTTGTATAAGTGTACACACCCTTAAACCAATACTTTGTTAAAGCACCTTTTAATTTAATTACAGCATTCAGTCTTCTTGAGTAGGAGTCTATCAGCATGGCACATCTTGACTTGGCAATATTTGCCCACTCTTCTTTGCATAAGCACTCCAAAACTATTTGCACAACCTTCTTCATGCCATCCCACAGATTTTCTATTGGATTTAGGTCTGGGCTCTGACTGGGCCATTCCAAAACTTTAATTTTCTTCTGGTGAAGCCATTCTTTTGTTGATTTAGATGTATGTTTGTGATCATTGTCATGTTGAAAGGTGAAATTCCTCTTCATCTTTCTCGTAGACACCTGAAGGTTTTGGGCCAAAAGTGACTGGTATTTGGAACTGTTTATAATTCCCTCCACCTTGACTAAAGCCACAGTTTCAGCTGAAGAAAAGCAACCCCAAAACATTATACTGCTACCACCATGCTTCACTGTGGGGATGGTGTTCTTTTGGTGATGCAAAGTGTTGTTTTTGCACCAAACATACCTTTTGGAATTGTGGACAAAAAGTTCAACCGTGGACTCATCAGAGCATAACACATTTTCCCACATGCTTTTGGGAGACTTGATGTATTGTTTTGCAAATGTTAGCCAGATCTGGATGTTTTTCTGTGTAAGAAAAGGCTTCCATATTGCAACCCTACCCCATAGGCCAGATATATGGAAAATACAGGAGATTGTTGTCACATGTAGTACACAACCAATACTTGCCAGAAATTCCTGCAGCTCCTTCAGTGTTGCTGTATGTCTCTTTGCAGCCTCGCTGACCAGTTTTCATCTTGTCTTTATATCAATTTTGGAGGGATGTCAAGTTCTTTGCAACGTCACTGCTGTCCCATATTTTCTCCACTTTTTGATGACTGTCTTCACTGTGTTCCATGGTATATCCAATGTTGTGGAAATTTTTTTGTACCCTTCTCCTGACTGATACCTTTCAACAATGGGATCCCTTTGATGCTTTGTAAGCTCTCTGCTAACCATGGCTTTTGCTGTAGCAGGCAACTGAGTAAATGTCAGGAAATTCTACTAGGACAGCTAAACTTTATTTGAGGTTAATCAGAGTCTCTTTAATTGATGGCAGTTGTCTACCCAAGAACACTGAATTCTGTAATTAAATCAAAAGGTGCCTCAACAAAGTATTAGTTTAAGGGTGTGCACACTTATGGAAACCAGCTTATTATACTTTTTTATTTTTTATATTTTTCCCCCTAACAGATTTGTTTGTTTTTCAATTAAATTGTACAGGTTATATGTCACATTAAAGGTGGGAAAAGTTTTGAAATGATTTATTGCAGTCTCATTTTTTATATCACAAAAACCTGACAATTTAACAGGAGTGTGTTTACTTTTTATATCCACTATATATATATATATATATATATATATATATATATATATATATATATGTACACATACACACATATATTTCTTACATTAATTAATTGTTTGGTATTAGATTTTTTTTGTTTGGGTTGTTTTTTATTAAAAACATGCATTAGATTTTAGAAAAAAAAATTTCAATACAGTTAGTTCTTTGAAAGAGTTTTTTGTTGGCTGAAATGTATCAGGTGGTAGTGGTTTTCTTGTATAACTTAAATTATTGGTAGCTGTCTTGTATTCTGATGAAGTTCATAATATACATGATGAAAAAAATGCTTGAGATTTCTGGTTTGTGTTGCCCAATGGTGTGTGTGTGTGTGTGTGTGTGTGTGTGTGTGTGTGTGTGTGTGTGTGTGTGTGTGTGTGTGTGTGTGTGTGTGTGTGTGTGTGTGTGTGTGTGTGTGTGTGTGTGTTTTAATATGACTTTTATGCTGGAATGTTATGTCTTTATAAAACAAATAAATGAGGATGGAGGAATATTTCTTGAGTTAATGATTTCTCCTATATCATATTTTGTTGGGGCAGTTTATATACAATTTATTTATTAGTAGTATTAGACATAAGAAATCTGAGTTGTATAGTTTATTTGTTCATTCCCTGACCTCCATCCTAGAACTCCCAGTCTACCTCAGGCTGTAACTGCATAATGCTGAGTAGCACAGCAATACAGATGAGGTCCTTCCAAACTTAACTGAATTATCTTTGGATTCTAAGTGCACAAGCAATGCTATACATTGCATGAGACCAGAATAACACAATAGGCAAATGGAAGTTGGAAGGGTCAAAGCATGTATCTTTGACTTCAGAAGGCAGTTTGTTCCTCCTTTGCACCAACAGACAGACATTCACTAATGTCTTCATTCTCTGATAAATCACAGAGGAATGCAGTCAGTCAATAATGTAAGTCATTAGAGTTTCATAGTTCATATTGTTCAAAAAATGCATATCCAAACAACACTTGTGCTGTCAGGTTTTTCACTAAATTACAGTTGCTTGTTACTTAAGGTCTGTTAACAGACTGCTTCCTGTAATTGAAAGCACAGAGTTTGAATCCTTCTTCTACCATTTGTTTACTGTGACTTTCAGCAATTCACTTAGACAATGCTAGTGAGTTAGTCCTGAAAAGAAACACTTTGCCCAGTGGGTTTATCTGGCTAACAAGCCAATAAAAGAAATTATTATAGAAAATGTATCCATTTCTTGTCCTTCATTCCAATATATTTTTAGCTTTGTCCAGAATTCGTGGCAAATAAATTGACATGGATTTGTTCCTCATAAAATGTGTGGCTTTCCTACAAAGCATTGTGGATTGCAGTCACTAAATGCTAGGCATGTGTGTTTCTAAGTTTGTGTACTTCAGAAAATGCTTGTTAATACAAACCTTGTTATTCTAACAACCTTCTAAATATAAAACAGACATTTCAAATGTGTTCCTTTTGTCTCTGGTTATTGAACTAACATATTGGGAGAACATGGGAGTGCAATGGGTTTTACTGTGTAGATCTCACATGATCTCAAATGATCACAAGCAAATATCTGAATGTATGCAGTCTTGGAAGAGGCTGTAACTGATGGTCGCATGTATGTATAAATACTTAGTTCCTGTATTTCAAAGTAGTTCTGGTATAAAGGAAGGAATTTATTGTAGTAAATTGGAGCGTCATCATATGAACCATGTCCTTTGAGGATGATCCTTGTTCTCCTTGATTTGCTGACTTCAAATAGTTTGTTTATTATTTAGCTGTGAATGCACTGATTAGCATGAGGTCTATGAGTTTAACATTAAAATGTTATTTACAAATGCATTTCAAACATGTTATTTGCAGGCACAAATGTGAAATGCACTGTCTGAGCTACAAATGTTTGTCTTATACAAGTGCAGATGCATAAGGCTATGAGCTGTTAATGTACAACTTCCTGTACTGCAGAATCCGCGGTGGTGGTGCTGCAGTAGCATTGTCACCTCACAGTAAAATGCTGTCCGGTTCGATTCTCAGCTAGAGCGTCTTCAGCGTGGAGACATGCGTGAATGGGCGTACCTTCGTTGAAGTTTGTGCGTCAGGGCTGGCAACACGGCATGTAAAAATCAACTGCCAGTCATTAAAAGTTTGAGTCAGACTAAGTCATTTCATCAGACAGTGCTCCTAGACTGCCCTGAAATGAGGCACTTATGTCCAGTGGATTGTTTCAAGCTGTTAGCAAATGCAGACACATTTGTGTTTTGAATTCTTACAGCCTTCAGAAAGCCACTGCTTAGCCACTGCTTACTGCTAATGTCCTGAACTGTGGACCAAACAGAAGACCAATTACAGCCCATATTCAGACCCCAGTGGGTGAACATGAATCCAACGTGGGAGGAAAATTTACAGAGGGAAACAAAAGGGCAAACAATGGTAGATGGAACTGAGGAAATAGGTAACTGCAGTATTATTTCTAACAGCACTGGTGACCTTTATATTTATAATTACAGTGCCTATTTATTTAACAAGGAACCTGCTGATCCATTCACCATGGGCCATTCCTTTGTTCCCTCCAAACGAGCTGACATTACCAAATTAGTCAGCGAACTGAAATTATTTACTCAAAAACTTAATCTGAGTTTGGTATTTCATAATACCAGCTCTGATAAAATACAGGATAGTATACATGTTTTTAGTACCATCAATCATGATTTACATAATACATTAGCTATGTTTGAACAGTTTTCTGAACTTGATTTTTGATATATGCTTAATCAACAGGCAGACTTTCACAAAAATCTGGACCATAGGCAAAGAGACTTACTTCATGAAGTCATTTCTATGAAAGATTTGAGAATAATGCAACCAGATAAAGGAAAGGATCTGGTTATCATAGACCAATTGGATTATGAACAACGTATGCTCAAAATATTGTATAATGCTATATATTTATGGTATATATTTTAGAAGCTTCCATCAAGTAAGTCAACGTGTCATATCGAAATATTGACTCTCTTCTATATTATATGCTCATGCAGGCTCAGATAACACCAGACCAGTACAAATATATGCATATGGATACTCCTAGGTTGCCTGTGATATTTGGGGTGCCTAAAATACACAAGGACGTAGTTGACCGACTCTTCAGACCTATTGTTGATGCTGACCATTCAAAAATCAGGACAGTAGCTAAGTTTATCGACTACCATCTAAAAGCCTGGGTTACATCCATACCACATTTATGTAGAGATTCTTGGGACTTCCTAACAAAATGTAAGGATTTGAACTTGTCCCTGGATATAATGTTTGTAACTATAGATGTCAAGGATTTATTTATTTGTATACCTCACAGTATAGGCCTTGTGTGGTTTGAGGAGTATTTAACATTCCATATTAGATCAACATAGAGTCAATTTATTGACAGTTTTGATGGAAGTGCTCCTGAGAAACAATTACATTTTCTTTCAAGGACATTATTTCAAGCAGACCTCAGGTATTACCATGGGGTCTGCTTGTGGCCCACTATTTGCCAATACCATCACGTCATCATGGAAGACCAAGTATTTATATAATTGCTCATTTATGCCACATATACATATGTACACATGATTTCTGGATGATTTGTTTGTGGCATGGTCAGGAACTCCAGATGTGGTGAATGATTGTATTTATTATATCAATGGAACTACTTCCCTTTTACAATTTACCCACGCCATTGGTTGTAAATTCATCAACTATTTGGATGTCACCCTTACTATGGATGTTGAAAAAGTAATGTCATCTAAAATTTTCAGAAAGCCAACCTACTCAAATGGCCTTCTCCACTATAACATTAGTCATCCATACCACCAGAAACGAGCTGTGGTGAAGGGCCAGATGGTAAGGGTAGGGAGGATGACACCCAACATGGATGCCTTATTAAGGAATGCCATATGTTGAGGGATATGTTTGTCAACAGGGGATATCCTATATCTATGGTCAAATATATTATGCAGGAGGTCACCAATAAGAGGAACAACAATGTGTATGCACCTCTATAGGTTTCTAAAGCCATGCCCAGTTTTGATATAACTCCTGGTGAGGGGGCTATATATCCAGATACAGTGTGTGATTCAGTGGATTGTCATCACCCAACATGTAAAAAATCTAGCGACAGCTTTGGGTGACCCTTTATAACAATCTACAGTGTGCTTCTATCATTACTAAATATTGAGAGATCATTTCCACCAATAAGGAACTAAATGATCAACTTGGCACCTGCCCTAAAATTATGTACAAGAAAGGCCATTGTTTTAATAATTATTTTGAAAGCCTTTCATCCAGTAGGAAGGATGGTGATGGAAAAAATGTCCAAATGTGGGACATATAATCAATGTCAATTTATCCTGGTAGGGACCACACTAAGGTGAAAGATGAGAAGATTAATATTAAGGGACACTATAATTGTCACACTCAAGGCATTGTTTACATAGTCTTATGCAAAAAATGTCCTGTATTTTACATGGGAGAAACAATGCGTAAGCTGAAACAGCGTATTTATGAACATATGTATGAAATTAAAAAACTGAAGACTACTAATGCACTGTATAAGCATTTATTTAGTCATAATGAGCATAGGTTTGGTTTCTATATTTTAGAACAAGTTGAGCAAAACCCTAGAGGAGGCCAGTGGGCAATATTTTGGAACACAGAGAATTATGGTGGTAGCTCTTTCTAAATACTTCTGTGTATCCAAGTCTCAATGATATTATTAGTATTAGTAGTATCCTAAAGATGAGGGCATTTGAAAAGTAGTTTAAAATCATGAGCTTTACACCGATTGATATTTGATACAATGTATAATATGGGTCTATTGTATTTGAATAGGTTATCTAAGGTGGAACCTGTTAAGTTTTAGAAATACATCCTGTATCTTTAAATTTTAAATAATTCTACATCACATGACTTGCAGGGGAATCTATTTATTGCATTTGAATGAACTTTGCATTTTATCTGAATAAGTCTTCAATTTAATAGATGAATGCGCTTATCTTTATTGTTTTTATTTTGTATTAATAAACCGCTCTGTGAGTTTAGCTTCCATTTTAAATTTTTTGGTTTGTTTAGTGTTTGGTTTACGTTTGCATAGAGCATAGTATAAAACCCCTGCATTGAGCCTTTGAGTTAATTGTATTAGTTAGGGGTTATATTGAGTATACTACAGCCCGCTGTATTGACTCTGAGTTAATTATATTGGTTACATAGAGCATAGTATAGTCCCCTGCATTAAGTCTTTGAGTTAATTATATTAGTTAGGGGTTACATCGGGCATAGTATAGCCCCTGTATTGGGTATACATTCACTACTTTGCCACCACCTTCCCTTCTTAGAAACACAACAAATGTGGGTTTGCATTATGCGTCATGTTACTGAAAGAAAATGTTAAGCTTGTTGTGTCTGCTGTGTAAAATCTGCTTTAGGCATTCTGCTTCATAATTGTGATCCATACTTTATATCATAATTAAAATATCTGGGTTACTAACCTGTGATCGACCTTCATTCCAAATCACTGAAGTCAAATTAATATTTAGTTCATGACCAACAGAAGCTGTCGTGTCATATCTTCCAACGGTAATAAATCTTACGTTTCCATCTGTGGATACCTGGCAGTTCACAATATCAAACACTGCTCTTGTGTCACCATTTGCATCAAAATAGACGGGATCACCTGCTTGACTTTGGAAGCGTACATTCTTTACATAATGCATCAGCTGGGAATATAATACATAAATATTTGTAGCTGTGATATAACTCTTTCTTAAAGAGAATATCATTGTACAGCGGAGACATTTTAACATGTTTTACATAGCTTCTTTATGTTTTCAGGTATGCATAGATAGTTAAATCTCAAGCACTGTAACGTATACAATGGCATGTGAGTGAACTATGGAACAATACATTTGCAACAGAGGTGAGCATGCACTACTGCTTAAATTTAGAGGGTGGCACTGACAGGCCTTAAGATACTTCACATTTAGGAGGTACATATAAGTTTAAGACACCTAATAACACACTGATGTGTGAGACAAATAGTTTCTCATATGTCTGATGCAGTCACTGTACTAAATGGCATACACTGAATGGAACATAAGGCAGTATGTATGTGCTAAGCATGAACACTTCTCAGAGTTAGAGGATCCACAGCATCTTTATATCCCAAATTATAATGCTAGAAATCTAAAATGAAAGTGCATGATGCTGTCATGAATCTGACATTTCTATAATCTTGCTCCAAACACACCAAGCACATTAATTTAGTGGTTAAAGAGGTCATATATCCATGATCTACACACTACTGATGTGTTCTCGTGACCTGCAACACAAAATTAACTGTGGGACAGGTAGATTTTTTCTTCAGAAAATACTGATCCAGCAGACTATTTTTTCCTCAAAGTTTCCAATATTTATTTTAAAAAATATCCATAGTACCTCCCCACACACACACACACACACACACACACACACACACACACACACACACACACACACACACACACACACACACACACACACACACACATATTCTGATTTCCACCAGTGTTCACAAAAATGAATGCATTGGTCTCTTCCTTGTGTCTGCCTGCCCCAAAGATCAATTCTGTGTGATTTGATCAAAACCTATCATTGTAAGTAATGTTGACTTCCTTGTGGGTAAGTGAATCCTAGAATATGTCCTAATCCCCCAACAGAATGCAAGATTCCATCGTTAACGTCAGAGCTTTCTGCACATGTGCACACATATTACCTTTTTTGTTCTAACCATCTCATTATCATCTCCAACTTTGGCCAGCAGTATATGACCTTCCCACATTGTTAAATGTTTCCTTTCAAAGAGCTGACACCTGATACATCTCTGTATTAGCCATTCATTAACTGAATTTTGTCTGACTTTGTGCACACTTGCATATGGGACACTGAGGAGAGGGAAGGCAGTCCTCAGCACATTTAAAGTAACATTCAGAGGGTCACATGGGAATAATCCAGTGCACTGAGGTCACACTGCCAGAGTCATGAGTAGGTAAGTGTGACTGTCTGATAATTTAGTTTATGTGAAAGGTCAAACTGAAACTTGTGAGATGGTGGAGGATCCATTTAATTTCAAAGGATAAAATATTACTCAGTGGGCAGGAAATATGGCACACAAGCAAAGAACATATGTTAATTCCAGAAAGTCAGGATTGGTATTATGCTATGACGAAGACACCATGTATCACTTGAAGTCCCACTTTCATGGCTAAGTCTGGTCTCATTAATTTTAATGATATTTTGCAACTTCACTGTACTTCTAGTTATGCTAAGAACTTTTATGATTAAAAAATTCACTGATGCAGTTATTGCCCACCAAAGATTTGCACAATATATTTACCTAAAATTCTTCTTGCAGTTATCTGGGTGATGATATAATGAGATCTCTTAACATCATCCCTCTGTTCAATATAGACATAGTCTAAATTCATAGTTAACTTAGTTGGATATGTTATTGTTCCAAAAGCAGCTAATAGCCTTGTTTGACCTTTGGCAGTGTTCAAAACTCCCCCTACCTATTAAATATTATGCTAAGTACAATAGAAAGCTGTAGAGTTTTGCTAATCTCTAGAAAAATGGTTTAAAAAAGTGGATGAAGTGACAATCCCTGGGATTCATGAAGCTCGGTGCAAGGACGGTGTTAGCCTTGCACCGACCGTGTGGCGTAGAGATGGCGCAGCAGCACCACATGCATATTAATGAAGACGCGCTGCCACAACGGCCACGTGTATAGGAAACATGTACGAGTGCAGGGGGCGTGTCCAAGTGCTGCATGGAGGCATGAACATGTCAGCTGCATACGCGCAACCTAAAATGCTGACTAGTACAGCCTGCCTCTAATAGTAATCACTCCTGTCAGTGTCCATGAATACTGAAATGTATGAAAAGCATACAAGACATCATTGCGAACACCACAATAAGAAATAAACACAAAGGCACATAGCTGAATATTGAGTCCCCGTCCCTCGAACAA
>NC_056727.1:1256458558-1256488558 GCF_019279795.1 Protopterus annectens
ACCGCAACAGTTATCCCACTCCACAAAGGGGGGGGCCACAACAGACCCCGGGAACTACCACCCCATTAGCCCGACGAGCCTCGTCTCCAAGGCCATGGAATGTATCATCATGGAACTCATAAACAAAGACATTGGAGATCTCCAAACCCTGGACCCCACACAGTTTGGGTTTGTAAAAGGCAGATCATGTCTCCTAAACCTGATAGACTTTTTTGAAATAGTCACCAAGGCCATGGATGAGGGTAAGGTGGTTCACACAGCCTATTTAGATCTCGCCAAGGCATTCGACACCACCCCCCACTCTGGAATTATAGATAAACTCACTAAACTAGGTATAAATCCCTATGTCACAAGATGAGCTGCCTACTGGCTTACTGAAAGAACCCACACTGTGAAAGTAGCAGACTCCAAATCAGACTTCAGACTAGTGACAAGTGGAGTACCACAGGGTTCAGTCCTGGGTCCTCTCCTGTTTGGTATCTACTTCTCTGAAGTACAGGCTAACACAGAAGGTCTTTGGCTAACTAAATTCACAGATGACTGCAAACTAGGAGCCATAATTGAAACTGCTAATGATGTGGACATCCTACAAAAGGGCCTCACTGAGACAGATGCATGGTGTCAAAGACATGGTCTCAAGCTCAATGCCAAAAAGTGCATTGTCATCCCCTTTGGTAAAAATTCGGTACCCATGAACTACCACATAGGCGGTAGTCTACTTAACACCAAAAGTGTGATAAGAGACCTTGGGACACAGGTGGACAGTAGTCTCTCCTTTGAGAATCACATCGCCAAAGTGGTCAGGAAATCCTTCTACGTGGCACACCTCATCACAAAAGGTTTCTCATCCAGAAAAAAAGAGGTCATTGTTCCCCTCTACTCATCACTCATTAGACCCATTATATAGTACAACGCCCCTTTTGGTATGTACCTCACAAGACATCTACAACAACTGGAAAGGCCACAAAAATACCTCACAAAGAGGATTACTGGCCTCAAAGAGATGCCTTACGCAGACCGTCTCAAAAATCTCCAGCTTTACTCCGTCACATATCGCCTACTCAGAGGTGATCTCTGCCTAACATACAAAGCTATGTCAAACCCAGAGCTGTTGGACATGCTCCACTTAAAGAAATCCCAATCCCTCCAAGCTACACGCTCTAGGGACCTAAACCTTGTCACCATAATAAACAGAACATGCTGGAGGGATAGATTCCTGTCCCAGAGACTTCCCATACTCTGGAACAGACTACCTATCTATGTCAAACAGAGCTCCTCATTAGCACTCTTCAAGAAAAATCTTGATGATTGGATGGGTAATAGGAAATTCACCCCGGGGATCACTTCTGTGGTTTTGCTTGACAGGGGCACAGGAAAATAATTTTCTTGGGTGGCAAAAGCCAGGGTACATTTTTGGCTAGACTTGTATAGGCCCTAGGGCCAATAGCCTAGTACCTACCTATGAACCTATGAACCTAATATATAAAGAATGGACGTTGTAACAGTAAAACATACACAAGGGATGTGAAGGGAATCAAGTGCAATGTTGGTATTATAAAGTGATTTCAGTGCATGTCATAAAAAGCTGCCCAGGAGTGAGCAGAGCACCGCTACTCACACCACAGGCAGGGTATTACCAGTGTGAGTAACATTGTTGAAATGCTAGGTCTACTTTATACACAGATGGAATGTAGTCCCATGCTGGGACCTCCAAAAATTGGAAAGTGCAAATGGCCGTATTCCATAACCCCAGGAAAGGCACGTATGTGCAAATATACATGGCGGGAGACCCTGTGAATACATGAGGTGGGACAGAATGTGTGTAGGACCCCAAAAGCTCTGGAGAGGGAAATGTGTAAAGGTGTGTCATGGCTGCGATAACAAGTGGATAATGGATGTTATGCATATAAATTTAACACAGGTGGGGTGGAGGAACTATGGGTATGCAATTATGGATCCAGGCATGCCAGGGTTGGATGGGCTGGTTCTAATGGACTGCCCTGTGGAGGTCAGCTATGTTGTAATAGGTATATATGCATACTCACATGCAGACAACAATATATGTTGACGTACAAATTCTGTATCACATGCATTCCATTTGCTGACATAAATAATATGAATGTGCCCATACAAACATCTGCAGTACATGGAATAATAGGCTGTGCAGAAGAGGGACAGGTCAAATCACACTATCACATTCCAATTACCATCGGTAATCTGTACATGAACATATAGCGACATCTGTCCACTGTATAACATGCAACATACCGATTACAAGATAACTGGAGTGTGTCAGTGTTATAATGAATAAGGCACTAGTGCTGGTGAAGCTTATAAATGCCATTATGCATGTGTAAGTGCGTATGAGCGGGGAATGTATTGACACACTGATGTACATATATATAATGATATGTATTTGTTTGTGTTTCGGCTTTTTCGGTATTAGTAACCAGCAGAACTCCGGTCCGCTAATGATTGGCAGTAGATTTTTACGAAATGCCGAGGTGCCAGCTCGACACCCAGCCCTCAACGAAGGCACACCCATTTACGCACGCATGTCTTTCGAACGCTACCCAACCGCAGGGAGGACATGCAGACTCTGAACAGAAGGCACTCCCAAGCCAAGCCGAGAATCGAATGGGAGAACCTCTTGCTGTGAGGTGACAACACTACCGCTGTACCACCTCAGCATACATATATATATATATATATATATATATATATATATATATATATATATATATACACATACCCGTGGTGGTGGTGCTGCTGTAGCGTTGTCGCCTCACAGTAAGATGCTGTCCGGTTCGATTCTCAGCTAGAGCGTCTTCTGCGTGGAGACATGCGTGAATGGACGTACCTTCATCGAAGGTTGTGCGTCAGGCCTGGCAAGCCGGTACATAAAAATCAACTGGCAATTATTAGCGGACCGGAGTTCCTGGCGACTATCCGGGAAAACCGAAAGACACAAACAAACATATATATATATATATATATATATATATATATATATATATATATATATATATATACGCATACATATATATATATATATATATATATATATATATATATATATATATATATATATATATATCTATAAAAAACAGCAAGATATGAATATACATGTGTGAATACATATGCAGATATGTCTGTATATATTAATGTAAATAGATATATATATATATATATATATATATATATATATATATATATATATATATATGTTACAGTAAATATACACATGTATATACCTAGGTTATGTTACAGCAGTTACGGGTAACATGTGTAGACCGGGCATATGTTGGTGGGAGGTCCACTCAACAAACGTCTACATACCACCCCCCCCAAGCTAGGCCGGTGAGACATACAGACATGCAATAAAGGTAAATACAACACTGCTTCCCAGACCACCGGTAGGAAACCACCAGTGGGAAAGATCTACAAGGTCTACACTTTAAACATGGACAGCGACGTCCCTTGTGGGACACCAAAAATTTCGCGCCTTCAGCCATTGGGAGTAACACAGTTACGACAAGGATGTAGCTGTACATGGAACAATAGGTTGTGCAAGCCTGATAACACATGGATTGACACAACGTACGACATGTGTCCTGACACAGGGAGAGTGGGCAGTGTGTAGGGGTGTGTTCATATCCCACCTGCATACACCTGCGTCCACAGTAAGGATGAGTGCTGTAGAGTAGTGGCAGGTGGGGGAACTATGGGTATGCGATTATGGGGCTAGGCGTGCAGGTGTTGGCTGGCAGACACGTATTAAGACTACCCCGTGGGTGTAAGTAATATTCCGATGTTGATTTAGCAGATACCAATACCTCCCAAACTGTAAGAGCACATCTACTGGACAGTCCATAAACCATTGGGGGAATACATAGGGACCATATCATTGAACTGTCCCCGATTACCAGGGACGTCCGTGATTACGAATCAGAATCTTAACACAGTCCCAACTAAACCATCTTAAAACTAGTCATATTAGGAGGAAAGGTGATGGAATACACGTAATGAATAATGACAACATGTAAGAATCATAAACTGCATGCACCTCATACAATGTGTATGAATACATATGTGCTCTGTGTCCACCAATGTATCAGCTTAATAGCACCAACCTTCTAAATGTGTCCATGAGGTAATTATGCAGTGTCCCTGATTCAGTGTTTATTCTTCCCCATTCGTATGAGAGGTCTGATAGAGACAAAGTGCATGTTCCGCTGACTACCTTAGAAAGTTGATAGAATAATAGGTTTGGGGTTACCACCTGTCCACCTTTGTGAGGGACACTCTCCCGTGGGCAGTTGTGTCCTGCATAATAACTGTAATTAAGGCAAATGTCCTGTGATTTAGGGCAATGGCTATCTATATTGTCTGTAGTAGTAGCATAAAACAATTATGTTCCTCTGAAACACCTAAATGTTATAGGTAACAGTATAAGCAACTATAATGCTACAAGAGTAACCTTTTATTTAGGTGAAACAGTGAAAAACACCCCTTTCTACTGGCTGTGGGTGTGTTGCCCTGCAAAGTCTGACGTCTCTACATACAGGTTTTATAGGGTTGCCACCTTTTAAAATGGCCAGAGTGGGACATGTTCTGTAGAAAACATACCTACAGCCATGCATAGTACAGGATTACACTTATTTACACAAATAAAAGCTTAATCTAGTTGCATTTGAATTGCTTATGCTACTTCACATAACATATAGAAGTGTCATATATAAAATAACTGTTGTAAGCAATTATTAATGAAATGTAGAATATAATAATGTCCTATAATCTGGACATGTGCTATGTCTTGATTATTTTCGCACTGTCCCTCACAAAGTGGGACAGTTGGTAACCCTAAAGTCCTACCTTGGCCAATTGAGAAGGTGGCAAACCTATAATAGGTATGCGGTAGCATGACCCGTCCGACGGATGTGGCTACTATAACCCAACTACTCATTTGTAATGCAGGGTCTCGATTTCGATGTATCAGCCAGATGGGAGCAGTGTATGCAGAACACACAAATATGATTAATTCACTGGACAGGCCACTGATTCCATACAGTCGAACGCCATGCTGTCGCCTAATGGGCAGCCATTCCCGATATTGTAGTCAGGAGTGGCCTTAGGTCAACTGGTGCCCTAGGCAGAGGGCACAACGGCACCCCCCACCACACCACCCAGTGCCCCCATCCTGGTCTACATACACCAAATAAATACTGGTGAAGTGCCCCCACTAAAGTTGCACTCTAGGCGGCTGCTTAGTTGGCCTATGCCTAAGGCCGGCTATGACTGTAGTCATGTAGTCCAATGTGATAGGCATCACATGGTATGCCTAAGAGGAACACATAAATATGAATGATTCTCCGGACAGGCCGCTGATTCTGTACAGTCAAACACCATGCCGTCACCTAATAGGTAGCCATTTCTGATACTGTATTCATTTATACTGATGTAGTAGGCATCACAAGGTGGGAGCACATTGTATGAGGTACACACAAATATGATTGCATCACTGGACAGGCCACTGATTCCATACAGTCGAATGCGATGCCGTCGCCTAATGGGTGGCCAATCCCGATACTAGAGTCATGTAGTACGATGTAATAGGCATCACAAGGTAATATTGTGGACCTTGCTCACACCCAGGGGTGTGAGTGACAGATGCAAGCACCAATGCCAGTGCATTAGCAAGTGCAGGAAAAAGCGGTTGTAAGCGTGTTTGGCTACCAGTATGTGAGTATTGCATTGATTAAGCAATATAGAGGCTAATCAAGCGTAAAAGGCTGTAACCAGAGGACATCATACAGTGCAGTCATTCAACAGTATAGGAATGTATCCCATCATGTAGATGTACATGTGAGTGTTTATGTCCAGCATATAGGTACATACATATATAGAGATGTATCAGGGACATACCATGTGGCAACAAAGCATTACAAATGAATGAAATGGGAAACACCAGCGATGCCTGTATTATGTAGTGGTGTTGCTCTATGTGATCACAAGACTCCCTCAGACAGACATGTGTCAGTCATACATGCAAATAGTTGTACATTGGCCGTATACATCACTCTGTGCATGTAATGTACATTAACACAACAGTACCTGTCCAATCATTATGTGTGAACAGTACTCCTGCAATGTGCTGTGTGCAACATCATCATCATGATAAAGGTAAATGGGGTAACCATAGAGGGACCAGTGGTGTTTTGTGTACAACGGGGTCATCCTCCTCAAGTGTACCTGGACCATGTAGGAGTGATGTGCATACCAGGACCGTGAGCCTGAGGGACAGTGGTGAGGATAACAGTAGTATGTTATGATGCATATTACAAGGGTTTCATGTGTCCAGTGGGCACATGTGTGTAATGGACAGCTATGTATAGGGCAGATGGTGTCCTAGGAGCTGAATGGCCTTATGTGTCTGTAGGTGAGGGTCAGATGTTGAGGAAGGAGTGTAGGTATGGCCATGGAGGATAGGTAGGAGCACAGAAATTACAGCATACAGGGTTGGTATATGACACATGTGGGGGGGAGATACACCCTGGATGAGGATAGGTCTAAGGCATTCAAAAGCCTACGGGAACAGTGGGACGGAGGTCTCCAGCCATAGGCAAATGCCACTGCACCTACAGAGCTGCAAAGGAGGCAGTGCTAGGGGCTGTCCAGGAGAGGCAGCATCACCCTGTAAATGTGACACTCCGCCCTTGAACTGGCATATCTGGCTTCATAACCCCTTAGGGGGCCACCTACGCAACATGTCCGGGACCGCACGACAGCAAATATGTACCTGTCTGGTCCCGCTCCCAAGGAGGACATGCTCCATCCTCAGTGGTGGTACCACCAGAAGGTGGTGCAGAGCCAACAGAGGTTGATGTTAATGGCTGGGCCCCAGATGTGCTAGTGCCCGATGCCATGGTCAGCTGAAGTGGGACAGGAGGATCTGCCGGAACCTACCAACCCATTCAGTCTATGGTGTTGCATTTTAAACCCACATATGGCTTTGTGATATACAACAGCATACAGGATTACCTATGACAGTATGCATAGATATCACCAGCAACCCAACACAACAGATGGTATACATTTGCAGAGGGAGCACAACACATGCATATATACCGCATGGCAACTGTACAATGTGTAGTAGATGTGTGACCGCAGCTATGAACAGCTGCCCATCATTGGCTTGTCACTGGGAATCTCACACAGTGTCAGTCATACCACTGTCTCATGTGACACATGTCCAGTCAGGGATGCAATGGCAGTAACACATCCCTATCATCATGTACTGTCTGCATTCCCCACACCATGCTTCTGCTGGGCACAGAAGTGTGTTCAGTGTGTAACACAGGAAACAAATGGTTGCACACACTGACCTGTTCACAGATGGCCCTACAGATGGGATTCCCTCATGAACAGAGTACTGTTATGTCTGTATTTTAACATGCAGAATAGCCATTACCACACACATGTTAAACAGGTAGTAGTCTCAATGCAGCATAGCTACACTTACATGCTGTAGTTGTGTGTCACATCACCCTCCTATCATTAGGCGATTTCCCACTGTTGAAAATGATTGAGGTACATCCAGATATCATCTGCGATGCCGTGTCAGAACATCACATCCAGGTACCACTCACAGTGACTACCATGGTCAGATAATAACATGTTTCCCTAGATAGTGTACTGTGTTTATCATGCGGATGACTATGGGGACACAATCACAGCTGTACCACATGCAATTAGCTAGAGGAGGACTGCAATAGGTGTAGAGGCCATCGCCTGACCATTTCCATCTGTTACAATACACATGCTGCTGCTGTGCAGGTGTGCACCTTCACATCCACCAGAGAGTGTGTGTGCGGAACAGGCAATGTACACCAGGGAAGGGCTTGGAGACTTAACCATAAGCATCATCTGCCACATGCTGAATAGTACAGGTGCAAACCCCTGACTACTCATTACTATTACATGTGCATGACATTACTACATGTGCCACAGAGGCGGCATGTTGCAGTGCTGTAAGAACATGTGTGTAGGTGAGAGAGTGCCATCTGCAACAGATATAGTAGACATACATTAGGTGTGGCACACATGTCAGTCCACGTGAATGGATGCCATTGTCACCACAACCACACTCTAATGGACATGCTTTGACACCTTTACCAGGGAGGCAAGTACACAATGTAACTACTTAGTTTGCTACACTGCAGTAATCAACAGGACCACATGCACCACAGGGGATATCTGGAGGTTCTATGGGCTAGGGCATGTGAAAGTGCTTGACAACTGTTGGTATGCCGACGAGGTTTATACTGGGAGTGACTGTGGTTGGAAGCATCACAACCCACATGCAGACAGGGTACCAGTGCTGTCATGTAGGTATGCATTGCTCCATGGGTGTGTAGTGTTTGGCTGTGCAAGATGGCTGTACAAGGCTGGGTGAGGGGTAATCCTTGCCATTGCGTCACCCGACAATGGTGTTCAGTGCAGGGGTGTAGTGTCTGCAATGTCCCACACAGATTGGCACTGCATTATCTGGCCTGACATCCTGGTTACCAATGTGTAGGGCCATAGCTTTGAAATCCATGCCATGTCTGTGTTTGATAGTCCTTCACATGGACATTGCCTGGGATGTGCATGTCCCACAATACTGTACAGTGACATGTACAGGTGCACCTGGTTTGGCAGACACATGTAGTGTACACAGCCTGTTATACCCCGATATGCCAATACTGGCCTGGTGCGGCAAAACCTGCTTATAGTGAGCAGGTTGGCCCTGCATCTGCATGGATAGAATGGACAGGTATTCCATGGTGTCAGTGGCATGGGTCCATACAGGGCACATGTGTACAGCATTGTCTGGCCTTAGTGGATCACATATGATGGCACCACATATGTTGAAGCCATTCAGTGTGGAACATAGTGAAGGCACAATGTCCGCATATATGTGCCTATTGTACCACTGTACAGGGTGCCATGTCCTCTGCAGGCCACTGCGGTCACACCATGCCTACTATCTGTCCTCAATGTGCATGTTACTAGCAACATAGTGGGATATCCTAGGCAAGGTTGTATGTGCATGGCACATGGGTGCGGGACATATACCGGGTACTAGTAGGGCTGCATACTTAGTTCACCAGCTCTTTTGCCAGATGTATGGGTATGGCTTGCCAACACAGTACCATGGCTGACTAATGGCTGTACTCCTCGTGACGTGACCAATGTGTCATAATATGGATACTTTATAGGAAAACTACAAAACCTGCTCCCAAACATGTCTAATGGTAAGACAATCACGGCCACCTCTACCACAGGCTCTGACAGAGAAATACACACTTGCCATGTCATGTATACAACCCCCTACTGTATCACACTGCAGAAACATGCATTTAGGGCATGCGCTACAGCAAATTCTACAAAGCACTGTACTTGTCTCATGCAGGCAGACACACACACACACACACACACACACACACACAGTTGGCATATCTGGAATTAGAACACCGACCTAACTACTTTACTACACTATTACGCAGTTACGGAATGTGCTACCGAGATTATTGGGACACAGTACTCCCAGAGGTGTATTTGTAGATGGGTGACATCATCGGCCTTGATAACGGTGGGTATAAGAAATGTATGTAGTGTGAGCAGTATAAAAGCATTACTCAGACCTCAGGCAAATGGACACACACACACACACACACACACACACACACAGCAAGTGTGAGACTAGAACATCAACCTAACTACTTTATTACACTACAGCATTATGCAGTTACAGAATGCGCTACCAAGATTACTGCGACACAGCACTCCTAGAGGTGTATTTTAGATGGGTGACATCATCAGCCTTGCTAACGGTGGGTATCAGAAATGTATGGAGTGTGAGTAGTATAAAAGCATTACTCAGTCCTCAGGCAAATGGACACACACACACACACACACACACACACACACACAGCAAGTGTGGGACTAGAACATCAACCTAACTACTTTATTACACTGCAGCATTACGCAGTTACAGAACGTGCTGCCAAGATTACTAGGACACAGCACTCCCGAGGTGTATTTGTAGATGGGTGACATCATCGGCCTTGCTAACGGTGGGTATAAGAAATGTATAGAGTGTGAGCAGTATAAAGGTATTACTCAGTCCTCAGGCAAACAGGGACACACACACGGCAAGTGTGGGACTAGAATACCGGCCTAATTACTTTATTACACTACAGCATTACACAGTTACAGAACGCGCTACCGTGATTACTGGGATACAGCACTCCCAGAGGTGTATTTGTAGATGGGTGACATCATCGGCCTTGCTAACGGTGGGTATAAGAAATGCATGGAGTGTGAGCAGTATAAAGGTATTACTCAGTCTTCAGGCAAATGGACACACACACACACACACACACACACACACACACACACACACACACACACACGCATACATGGCAAGTGTGGGACTAGAACACTGACTTAACTACTTTATTACACTACAGCATTACGCAGTTACAAAACACGCTACCAAGATTACTGGGACACAGCCTCCTCGAGATGTATTTGTAGATGGGTGACATCATTGGCCTTGCTAATGGTGGGTATAAGAAATGTATGGAGTGTGAGCAGTATAAAAGTATTACTCAGTCCTTGGGGACACACACGCACGGCAAGTGTGGGACTAGAACACTGACCTAACTACTTTATTAAACTACAGCATTACTCAGTTACAGAACATGCCACCGAGATTATTGGGACACAGCACTCCCAGAGGTGTATTTGTAGATGGGTGACATCATCGGCCTTGCTAACAGTAGGTATAAGAAATGTATGGAGTGTGGGCAGCCTAAAAGCAATTTAGAGTTCACCGGCAAATGGGGACAGACATACACACACACACACACACACACACACACACACACACACACACACACACACACACACACACACAGTGCAGTGGTAATGAACACCTGCCTATTTACAGATTGCTATTACAATACTACATACTTATGAACCATGCTGCACATGTCAAGGCTGTCATTATGACCGTCTGGGAATGCGGACATCAACAGGGATGCTGGCAGTTAAGATGTACATACCTGTGAACCTGTGTGTTTAAAGTAAGAATCCATCCAGACCTGGAGTATGCCCATCTGTGGAATGGATGACTACTAAAACTATACAGGGTTACAATGGCCATGCCCATACACAGAGGCACATAACCGACACAAGGTGTCACTGGGCATGCTCACACACTTAGTAGCACAGGGCTGTTCGGAATGCACTATGTGTCCATCTACCCAAGGATATACTGGGCATGCTCATACACTTAATAACTCAGGGGGCATGCTCACACACTTAGTAGCACAGGGCTGGTCGGAATGCACTACTATGTGTCCATCTACACAAGGATATACTGGGCATGCTCATACGCATAGTAGCACAGGGCTGACTGGAATGCACTGTGATGCTAAACACGGAGGGACACAGTAGCCATGCTATTACAGGTAGACGTAAAGAACACATTGTAATGGGCTCTGGTGTTAGTAGTTGTCACTGTTAGCGGGAACGCTGCTCTACATATATTTGACACCGGTCTTTTACACAACATCAGCTGTCATTCTGGGATGACATGACTGACAGTAGGTAGGCCTTTGTCACATATCACATGCATCCATGATACAAGGGAATGTGGATATTACCCAAGTTGCATTCACCCACACAGTGCCATTCCAAGGCAAATGTCCTAAACACAGGTTAACTCCCATACACCTACAGGACAACTGCATTGTTTTCTTATGCTAACCAGTGCTAGATGTGTAGCGTCCATATTCATAGCTGGTCACTGTAGATCCAACAATGGGGAGTACTGATATCTGTGCAGTGAGGAACACCTGGCTGATGTCTCTGTAGTTCACAATAGCACTACCACCATATACCTCAGAACTTAGCACTACCACCATATACCTCAGAACCAGGCATGTGGGCCATATCACAGGTACGGACTGCTCCAGGTGGTATAACCACATACATAAAGGCCACTCACATGTACTGACCGGTCCCCCCATGAAAGGCATCACAGATGAGCTATATGCAGGACACAGTGTCACATGCTGCATTCTAGGATGTAAACTGCAGACACCACCATGCCCTCGGACCACCAACACGCAACCATACACGTATAACATAGACGAGTACACCACCATGTGACCCTTGACCTGTGTACTGTACTAAGCTCTACATCAACTGTAGACAGTACACATGTACTAACACAGTTGCATCATGTGTTATGCAATGCAATGATACCACTGTCTGTGACCAGGTCAGCTGTACAAATATCAGGGGCCCTCGGTACATTCCACCATTAGCAGATGTCTGTTGCTGTACACCAGTACACACCCTCATGTATGGATATGACATACATGTACCTGCCCTGAGTATGTACATGCCACACACACAACATACCCGTAAATAGCATAGCTATTGTAGTCTTTTGTGCAAACAGGTGGCTACAGCCATTACACACATGCAAATGGAATTTAGGTCCATGGCTGCTGAATGCTAACAGTACATAAGGTGTGATATCAATTTTGACAGAGGTAACATTCCCTCTGTACTGGTCACCCATCATATCATACAACAGTCCATGTGTCATGTATGTCATTACACATATCCACCAATTGCAATGCCTACAAACATGACCAAATGTCAGGACTGTAGGACCTACACACCTGTACACATAGTGTTGTGCGTTCAGATAACATGCGTGTGCAGTTGCTGATGTATGCAGGTGGCGTGTATCCTAGTACATCATGCAGCTGCAATGCAGCCTCAACATTGCCAACTGTATATGGTGATATGCTGTATGTACAGAAAGATGTACCACAGGTATGGCCAGATGTGTTGAAATAACTAAGTGGTGGGGCATCTTTGCAGATGGATGTTTGCTGTGGACAGCTCACAGGTGTGTCACAAGTGGTCCTACAATACCCTGTGTAACCTGTAAGCAATGGTTTTGTAAACTGAAGGACATAACACACATCTTAGACAGCTGTCAGGGTGACAGCAAAGGTAAATCACTTGACACCTGTTAATAGATATGACGTCCCTAGTGCATATATCAGCACTGTTGGCACAGGAAGTGTCAGTACAGTTTGTAACGTATGCAATACTGCTGTACGTCTGACATACATAACATGAGCAAGGCAGGTCTGAGATTCACAGTACTGGCATGTGTGGTTGCATGTGTGTCCAGATATGTCACACATTGTGGGGAATACATCTCAATTGTTACTCACTCTGCTGTACACTAGTGTACACATCTGTACAGACTGCAATGTAGAAAGCAGGACATAGGCAGGGGCATGTATCTCACACATGTGAGGTATCAGTATGTGCATGACATAGGTGTATTAATTACTGAATGCCACAGTGTGTGTATGTAGGGCTGACTGGTCCCTGGGGTGAGGATGTATGTTACCATACTGAACTGATAAGACCCCTCCCACCATCCAGGCGATGCATTCTACTATCCATGTTGATGTCCCTGATCTTAGGCTGTACTGACTACCTGTACATGTGTATTCTCTGTAACGCATCATGTAGGTGCACAGTACTGGAATGATGATTTGCACATAGACAGGGGTCCTCATCCCACCAATAGCAACTGTGTGCGAGTGTGTGTTACTGTGTAGATGAAACCGTGAGTGTGTATGTGTGTTTGTGTGTGTGTGTGTGTGTGTGTGTGTGTGTGTGTGTGTGTGTGTGTGTGTGTGTGTGTGTGTGTGGGTGTTGGCATCCTGTCATGGGAACATGTATTACTGATTTCCATTGAGGCATCACACTTCCCACTGGCCTCTACCTTTGTAATCAGCTAGACCACTCTCTTACCTCACCACTCCATGCAACTGTACCTGTGATGTCACCCTTTATGGATGTTATGTTTGTGGCCACAGTAGCTTAATACACAGCTATCATGCTCTTGGGATGGTAGACGTGTTTGTAATGTGGGACATTCTCACTGGTATGTGGCAGCTACACAGTGCATGCTGCTATATTCATACATACCTGTGAGTAGTCCACATTGATATATGGGACACTTAACTGCAAACACTGACATCCACCGGCACATGCAATTAGACCTGAAGAAGGACAGTAGAACATCATGACCAACATGCATTTACTGTTGTTACACAAGACACATACTGTTAACAGTATTGTACACCTGTACTAAATGGTATATATGCTGCCTGTCAACAATCCTCAACATTTGTAAATTACACATATCATCCTTGTCTGTTCACCCTGTGCATCAGACCATATGAGTATGTCCCTGTACCGATGGTGTGGATGTCAGGGATGCGGCACAGGCATCATCATATGCACAGGGTGTTAATGTTTGCCAGAGGCCTAGGCTGCACCATTGGATGACATCATGTGTGTGGATTTGGGCCTTTGATGTAATTGGGCGTGTGTGGATGTTATGCATGTGTGTGTGTTGCGGTGCCCTACATATGTGTCCAGCGTGTGCGTGTATGTATGCACACAGTTCTCCCATGTGTCTGGCCTACACAGGGGTATTGTTAACAGCTGCAGACTGTACAGGCGAGGTTTTACAGTTCACGGTGTCCGGCCATGGACATGTAACCTGTGCTGCCAGGGGTTGCACGGGCACTACCAATCAGAGGTGCAAATTGGGTACTGTCTGATGTCACTTTTCCACTGGAACTGTGTCCCTGTTGGGACCATCCCAGGCCATGTGCACGTGGCCTGCTCTGTCATGGTGTGGACAGCACAGCACCAGATGCACTGCTGCTGCTACCGCCAGTATGGGAGTGGGCATGTGAGGTAGCTCATACATGTAGACCTGACACAGGTGATGTAGCAGGCCTACATCCACATGCCCGATGCCTCACTCCTACCAGATGTTCCAACACAGACAGCTCATGCTCGCGGATTGTCATGCCACAGTCAAGGACTCCAACTATGTCACCAAACCATGTATCCAAACCATCAGCAATCTTCTGTTGAGCATTTACCATTGCCTGGATGCTGTTGTTTAAAGAATGAACAGCAGCCTTCTGTAGCCTCTCATCTTCTCTGTTGTGCTGTTCAGCACATGCCTGTGCCTCCTTTACAGTCTGAAACATGCATCTGGTGACACCAGCTGCTGCACTCTGTCATGCAGGAGCATGTTGGCCAGAGGCCCTCCTATGAGCAGTACTGGCCATGTGCCTGTGTGGGGCACCACCAGTACTTTGGCTGACACCATGGTGTGCAGGCACACCTTCCATAGCCCCCACACTTTCCTGTTCCAAGCTACCACGTGCCAGCTGTCCTTCCTCTATGGCCATTGGTGATGGGGTATGTGCAGGTATGGGATCTGTGTACGAGGATGAGGTGGATATAGATGTAATGCCAACCAATGGCACAGTTTCAGCCCCTGACAACTCTGCCTGTGTCCCAATCACATGTTCATCATCACTGCTAGACTCTGTGGAGACACTAACGTCTGATGTATCGCAGGAGGGAAATGCACCTACCTCACTTGTAAGGGCAGACAAAACCTGTACATTCGAATCTATACAATAGACACACACACACACACACACACACACACACACACACGCACATGTGATATGACAGAAAGCATGCAACATGCATGTGATATGGCAGATGGCATGCAGCACAGACAATAATAGTGGTAGTTATCATACATCCCTAGGTTGCACACAACAGCATGCATGTGTCATAGCAGACGGCATGCAAATTACACAATCATAGTAGTGGTTAGCATATATCCCTGTGTTACACCATGTGGACCAGCACAGGTTAACAGTACACCTGCCTGATGTGTGGCATATGACCTTGATAATCACATGTAGTATGACATGTGATCTGCTGATGTGTGTAATGACATGCATACATGTTTAACACAATGGTGTCCTGTCAAATATACAGTGGGGCAATGGTGTACCAATTCAGTGTTGTCTGTCTGCCCTACAGATATACTGCAAATTTAGCTGATGTGCATGGCCATTGCAGGGAATCATGAGGCATCTCTAGTGCTATACAGTGTGAGTTACAGACATGGTTCATAGCCATGGCTGTGCTCAGATACAATACAAACATACTGTGGAATGTGACCCACGTCACTGAGGTGTATACACACTAAACCATGATGTGGAAGTTGTGACACAAGTCACTGATGGGTATACAGATGACACCCCTGCACATCTGCAACCATATTGCTGCATCCTGGCAACTATGGCCAGACATGGCAAACACGTGGGTACACCATGTCCCACATGACATCTGTGTATCTCACACACATACAAGGAGCTATTATGGCATTTATGTCCAACACCAGCAACGGGAATGTACCGTATCTGTGGCCTGATGTGGATACTGTACAGGTGACTGCTGTCATGTTGCAACACCCTCAAGATGTTCAACACATCTTATGTGGTGGATTGATGTTATGCCTACACAAGATGTGCACAGGCCTGTAGGATGTCTAGTGTTCCACATCTACAATATGACCATTATACAAAGGCCATGGTTGAACCATGTGTAGCCATTGTACGACAGGGTGTACACACAAGCACAACACGTCTACTGTGTGTGTTGCTCCATGTCTCTGGCCATTCTCGATGGCCATGTGTTGTCCAAATTATTGTGATGGGCATCTATTTCACATGTCTGTGTTGTTCCATATGACATATATGCTCCTCTGACAACAGAGTTATGCAGATAAAGGATGGTATGTAGGATATGTTTTCAGGTTAGGTAGGCAGTGTAGCAGCCAGGCCAATAGATGTCATGGACATGTCAAGATAGCACATCACATTGTGTGATATTCATAGCAGGGCTATGATCCACACTGGTGAAACCTGTGTGCTGGCCATACTCCAGCCCACTGTGTAGTACTGTTTGTATTCACCACATGTGTAGATCAGATCTGTTGTATGTCCCTAAAGTGAACAGCACCTCCACTATTGTATGCACAGCTGTCAACACATCTGGCAATAAAGTTTGTGAGGATTCATGCCAATGAGATGATTCACATAGTTTACAAGTGTTGCATATGGGTAGTCATTGTGATGCATTGCAGGTCTGACCTGTATATTGTGACAGGACCATACATTATGTGTACATGTTGTGAATGGCCACATGGCAGATAGATTTCTGCCTTACGATTCCTGATAAATAATAAGACTCTCACCTGCAATGGGATGCTGTCGCAGCAGAACGCCAGATGTACCTAAATAGGAGTAACACAGCAGTATGAGCATAATCCACCCCTGTAGAAAGGCTACAGGGAGCAATGTGTATAACACATACACCAGTACATTAGACACATGTGTATATACACAGAGTAGCATACTATAGTATGTAGCATGTGTGTATACATGCCTTGCATATGATGTTACATTACATATTGTACAGTGACACATGCAACTATATGGAATATAGTTGTTATATGTGCAGTATTGATTTACCAGGCAACTCCAGGCTCAGTGGTTGAGAGACACCCATCTCCACAATATCAGCTAAGGCTTGTGGATGTGGTTCTGCATGTGTCCTCAGGTTGGCCAGTAGCTTCTCGGTACGTGTGAGTGGGGGGCTGGGTTGGTGGTCCACCACCTGTTGCACCTTGTTCCCTGGCAATTGCATTTGCATGCTGTTTCGCCCATCTAATAAGGTCTGTACAGTGTCTGCTCACCTGCTGGTATGTGCGGTTGTGGCCACCCACATCATTAACCCTCCTGCGAAGTTCCATGCACAGGGCATTCTGCTGCTGTGCATCCTGTGGCACATGGCTGAACAGGATATCATGATTGTCGAGTAGGTATGGGATGAGGGCCTCATCCTCCAAGCATGTAAAAGGGGGAAGCCTTGCACGCAGCATACCTGGAAGACATAATGATGGAGACAGGTCACAGTAACTCATAGAGACATACAGAGCTACAGCTGAACATACATGTGTATCACATTAATTCAGTTTAAATAGTTGTATTTGCAAAGCTACATGACACTGATGTGTTTGTGTCACACACATGTGACACTCAATGTTGAGTGGATATTATCACCATATATATGTGTCTGTCACCTGATTGCATTGCTCATACTCCATGTGATTGCTGTCTTGATGTGGGCATGTCTGTTTGCCTGTACTGGTGTTCCTACCTATCAGCACATGGCTGGATGTGTCCCCATTAATGCAGTCGACCTTGATGCAGTGTATATGTCACATATAAGGACTTACACTGTCCTAACAGACATGACCTGTGACCCTGCAGACATACTCACATAAGGTTTTACATGTACATGTTCTGCCATATACATCTACACGGCACTGTACAGTGATTCAACATCCTGCCATGTATCACCTGTGTTGCACATGTGATACACATGGAAGACTGGCTAGCCAGATGGTATTTGCAGGGATGGATATCAACTATAGCAAGTACGTCAAAGTCAACTAGTGGGCTATATGCCATGGGCCATGTTTGAATCTAGGATGAAAGGTTACCTGGCAGTAGCTGACAGGCGGGTCTGTGGGACCAGGTGGAGCAGTGCCACATTACTGATCCACAGGGTTAATGATACATATACCATGCATTACCATGCAATCATCACACCATGTCTGAGAGGGGAGCGATGTGCAGCTTTGACAGACAGGAATGCATAGTATGGCAGGACTATGTCAAGTGTATGGGACAAGGATCTGTCCAGCATGTGGTAGGTGGATGTCCATGAAGTATGTGTTTGAGATAAGGATGAGTACATGTAGCATGTCCAACATCACTGGGTTGGACATGGATTTATTCAGGGTATGCATCAGGCTACATAGTGGAGATGGGGAATGGGAAGGCTGGTGTAGGCCATCTGCACATGGCCAATACCCCTTAAAGGAAATATGTGATCTGATATGGGTCACATGAGTGTTCTGTATGGCTGGACAATGATCTCTATATTCATGAATGGCACCCTATCATTATTAGGGTTGCCACATATGACTACCTGACAGGTGTGGTGATGTAGCTATCACAGGAAAGACAACTGCCCAGCTGCATCCCTCACACACAAGTGTCCATTATGTTGACCACTGCCTAGGTGGTAGTTCATGGGTACAGGGTTATTAACATAGGGGTGACAATGCAAGTCAGCTATTGCTCCTAGGTCATAGTCATTCACATACTTCAATAGGCAGATGCCTTCTGTTTGTCTGTGAGGTATGGACTACAATGAGGGGGAATAAAAGTAATTAACCCTGACATACTGTAGCTGCCACTGGTGTGATGATCACATATTATTCAGACACCTTCTATAGTGTTGGTTCTGCCAGCAGTCCTGTTGCAAAACACTCCTGTGACATAGGAATGTACATCTAGTATACTGAGTGTAGGTGTTACACACTATGGATGATGATGTCCTATGACCTGGCAAGGTTATGATATGCAGTGTGACATCAACCATACTGTCATCTACATCTGTACTGCTGACATCACTTAAGTGATCAAGGTTCATGGCCTTCCAGACCAGACTCAGCAGGGTAGTAGTAAAGTACTTCCCATTATCAGTGGTGCCTCCCACTTTGTGGGCTGTGATACCTGTTGTTGTGCACCATTCAGTGTGTACACAACCTGGCATGGAGCTATGTTTTACATGATGTGTACATGGAGAGCATCTTGTTTTGCCATATGTGTATGATACAACCTGTGATGTGGGCAGGTCCCATGCAGACTGAGTGCAGCTTGTACCTGCATAGTTGTGGGTACAGGGGCCCTGTGGTGTACATGGATATATGCTTGTGTACCTGTTGGGGGGAGGGGGCCATGTGTTTATATTATCCAAGACCCTATCTGGATTGCTTAGTCATGCTAAGCACTTGTTCAGGACTTATAAACACTATGTAAGCTAATAATTACTATAGCACTCAATCTTCCTCATTACCTACAGGTAAGGGTGAACAGGTTTTGTACATATTTTTCTCACTTGCATAGAGTAATGTAGCTCTTGTACTCACTTTTCTCACTTACCTAGGTGAATGTAGTTCTATATTCAGGCATGTCCCAGAGTCAACTGCCAGTGTTCTCACCTGTATATCTGATGAATCTGGACATCTTGAGGCAATGTACACATTGCCTCATGTACACAGACAAGCCTCTCCGCCTACCACCCAACACTACAACCTGTGAGAGAGGCACTCATCTAGCCAAACTGGAAGTAAAGATCTCTCCAACCAAGCCTGACCCTGACTGCCATGTGGAGAAGGTACACAGTTGCACAACACCACACTCATCACATACGTCTCACTGAATCTACCCCACCATTAACTGGGAAAACTACTTGTGTACCAACACATTAGCTCAATGGTTTCTGGAATTCATAAACACCAATGCCCTGACTCAACATATCCACACACCCACCAAGGGCAACAATATCCTAGACCTAGTCATTACCAACATGAGTGACTGGTCCTCCACACGTGAAGCCATCTCCTCGTTGGTCCAATCAGACCATGTGCTGAACACCATTGATATCCACATCCCGCACCTACCCCCCCATTAAGGGAACCACAGTATGTCTACAAGGCCAACTACATGCTTCTTAAGACAGACATGGTGGATGTCATGGCACCCATGCAGATGGACAGTACTGTTACAACTCTGAATCCTACACAAATGCACTCTATAAGCACTTACAAGAGTGCATGGCTTGTGCTATCCCAGACAGAACCAGGACGCTATACTCCTAATTAACTAAACCAATCTGGTGGTCCCCTGCCATAAACATATTGTACTACAGGAGGAAGACACTGTTGCAAATGAGAGTACAATACCATGCATAGAGGAGATCCCTGGCCAGCCTCAGTAAAAAGGTAAGATCCCTTATAAGATCCTCCAAAGCTAGCTACGAAAACTATAACACAACTAATACCAACAACAACCACAAAGTATTCTCTAGCTATGTCACATATCTCGATGTCAACAACCAGATCTGCTCTGAGTTACAGCACAAAGGCATGAACATTACAGAAACAATTGATATTGGCAACATCCTGGCAGATCCCTCTCAAAGTTGCACACTCTAAAGGCAATATCACAGCATCCACGAGACTGGAAAACATCACATGCTGCATTTTACACGAACTTCATATCATACTGTCTCCCCACCTATGCATCATGTTCAATAATAGCATCACATCAGGCATAGTGCCCCCTGAATGGCACACAGCAACAGTTATCCCACTCCACAAAGGCGGCACCACAATGGACCATGGGACCTATTTCCCTGTAGGCCTGACTAGCCTGGTCTGCAAGGCTATGGTGCACATCATGGATCATTGTCACAGAGACATTGGGTACCTCCCAACCTTTGACCACTCCCTGTTTGGCATTGTTAAGGCTGGACCATGCCTCCTAAACCTGGTGGACATCTTAGAGACAGTTACCAAGGCATTAGATGAGGGTACGGAGGTCCGCACAGCCTACCTAGATCTCTCATAGGCTTTCAACAACACCATTCCTCCTTCTGGTATTATCAACATACCCATCCGCCTGAACATTAACCCCTACATCATGTGATGGTTTGCAAAGTGACTCACAGACAGAACCCACACAGTGGGAGTTGCATACCCTAGGTCCTACTGTATACCAGAAACAACTGGCATCCCCCAGGACTCAGTCCTAGAACCCCTCATGTTCGGTGTATATGTCTCTGACATACATACAAACACAGGAAGGCTTTGGCTGAAAAGGTTTGCAGATGACTGCAAATTAGGGGACATAATTGTTTCACCAGCTGTTACAGACACCCTCTGGAAGGCTCGCACTGAGACGAATACCTGGTGTTAATATCATGGTGTCAAGCTGAATGCCTAAAAGTGCATAGTCATCCCCTTTGGATATAACTACTTACCCACAGACTACCACATAGGTGCTAGTCTCCTACATACAGAAAAGGTAATACGGGATCCGGGAACCCCAGTAGATAGCAATCTCTCCTTCAATACCCACAATGACAAGGTGTTTAGAATATCCTTCTACATGGCCCCCCAATCTCTAATGGGTTCTCATCCAGATCAGAGGGGCCATTGTGACTCTACACATGTCATATTAGACCCATTAAAGGATACAAAACCCCATTTGGGCTATACCTTACAAGACAACTGCAACAGCTTGGAAGATCACACCAGTACCACACCAAGAGGATTACTGACCTCAAACAGATGACCTATGCAGCCCAACCTATGAAACTCCAGCTGTACTCAGTTGCATACCACATACTCACAGGTGATCTCTGCTTGACATACAAGGCCCATGTCCAACCCTGTATTGCTGGATATGCTCCTCCTAAACAGAAGCCCCTGAGAGCCACATGCTCTAGGGATATACACCTAACCACAACAATGAGTAGGACATGCTGAATGGATAGATTCCTGACCCGGACACTCCCTATGCTTTGGAACATGATTCCAATGTACATCAGGCAGGGCCCCTCATGAGCACTCTTCAAGGGAAACCTTGACGTGTGGATGTGAGACAGACATGTACCCCAGGATCACTGCAGTTGCTCTGCTGGACAGAGGCACAGGGAACTATAGGCTCTGCCGTTCAGAGGCACAGGAAACCAACCCATGGGGGTGGCGAAAGCCAACACACGCTAGCTAGGCTTACAGATACCCTTGGTAAGACAGCTTAATACCTACCTTTGCACATATTACATGTCTTATGTGCATGGATAGTTAAATAGCTCTTCCATTTTACTTTGCTATCATGCTGATAAAGTGTTGGCTCACTAAAATACATATGTATCCTGTTATTGTGTATTGTAAATGCCAATTGCCATAACTAATGTTTGCCTAACATTACAGTAATGCTATGTAGCTTGTAATACATATCTGCCTACAATACTGTACATTACACAGTTATTGGCACAATATCCCACAATGCAAATCATACTTGCACAGTGGCCCAACCTTCCACATGTTATTCTCTGTAATACACCCATACATATGGCTACAGTTACAATATATCAACATATACTATCCCCTGTTATAGCACATACTTGTTGGACCAGCCCTGCCACTGACATCGGCTGGTGAGGAGTATTTCTGTTCAAAGCCCTTACATAGCATCCCTTATGGTGTATGTGGTGTTTGCCTTGTGACCTACAGCAGTACACACAAATACTACAAGCATTACTATGCTCAGCAATACATCACTACAAGATAACTGTTTCCACTATATGGATTGCGTGCACTTTAAATACTACAGAATAGTACTACATACACAGGCATACTGACTGTTCTACATACCTTATTAGTAACCCGAGGTGTCGTTAACTGTTGATTCAATCCTTTTTGGTTTGTGTTTCAATGTTTTTTGTAATGTTCCACTGGTATATACGGATGGTTTGAATGTGTGATAACACATCCTTTTCTAGTTACATATTGGTAACATGTGGTATCCTGTCCACCAATTGTCATTCCAAAGTAGTTAATCGAATGCACATCAGCTGTGCAGCTACTCCATTAGCCGATTCCATGGCAACAGTGGTGTATAAGTGAGTACTCCTTTTGGGCATTGTCCGTTTGCCTTACTTTCGAGGGAGACAGCCTAGATGTGTTATTGCAATATATTTCAACAGCTATATGGAGCCACACAGAGATGTATTAGCTTCATGACTCCCATGGACTGTGTGTAATGGCTAGATGATTTAGTTCTACATGTGAGTACAGCTGATATATTTTGGAACAGTGCTTATTATGCAGTGTTTGTTTGTACCTGATACTTCTGCAGATGTTTAAGTCTGGCAAGGATGTTTGGCCAGCTCAAGGCCATATGGCTATGCATGAACTGTTATGTGGTGTACAGTGTGCTCACCAGACATCCTTGATTTGGTGTACAAGTGTAGCATACTGTGCTGTTACTCACTAATTGCTAACACATCCCGGTGTACGCACAAACCTCTGTAATGGGATTTGTGTAAACAAACCCCAGCAGCTGTTCCATTGCATAACAGCAGCTCTTTCACATAGAGCCATGTTAGTGTGTCTCTGACAAGGTATGTTAAGGCTTTTGCATATGTTGTACAGTGTGTGAATGATTTGTGATGTTATTACAGTTTGTATTGTAATATGTTTCGGTGTGGGGGTGATGTTGGTGGGTGTGCTTAGCAGATGCAGGTGTGTAGGAACTGCTTTTATACATAATCGCTATGTGCATGAGGGTTTCTTCCCTATTTGAACACCTATCCTTTTGAGGACTAATACAATGGTAATTGCAGGATGATTCATTAAGGCACTGTTATGTGGTTCCTGTATAGCATGCAGGTGATAGTCCTTGAATCCCTTTGGTAATACATCTGAATGTAATAACATGTTGCTACATGATAGCTGTGTATATCTGTCATAGGTATTTGCAGTCATTGTAGTTGTGTTGGTGACTGATCCTCCTTGGCTAGGGTTGCCACCTTTTCATATGGCCATAGTGGGACCTTTTCGGGACACACATCTGATTTTACAGGCCGACACAAACCCACGGTCAGTACAAGGGATAGAATTTTCCTTTCTTGCCTAATTATAAGCTTATTCTTGTAGCAGTTTAGTTGCTTATCCTGTTTCCTGTAACATTTAGGTATTTTAGATACAGAAATAACTATTGTATGCAACTATTACAGTACATATGGGACATAATTATTTCCTACAATCCCAGGACATTTGCCACGTTTAATATATTTGGTCAGGACACAACCGCCCAAAGAGGGAGTGTCCCTCGCAAAGTGGAACAGGTGGTAAAACTATCATTGGCTCATGTCCATAGCACATATTTGTAATAGTGTATAGGCATATACTCTCCATATCCTTTGTTCATAAAGGTTGGTAGTGGCAGAATGTGTGATTGCTATGGTCTATGTTATACACATATATGAAAACTTCAACCGCTGTATACAGGAGACCTACGGAATCCTGAAACCACAGTGTTCTGATGCACACAATACCAGGACCAGACTCCCATACCCCACATTACCGACATCAACAGTAACTCGTGAAGGTAACACAAACGTGGAACACACACATGCACACACAGAGACACTGCTACCCAACACATCCAAACAAACCATCCTACACTACATATGAGCAGGTGGCCAAGCCCCCCTACACCCCCCATGTAGGTGTCTGCACCACCCACACCACCCCCTACTTTAATATTCTACATCCTAGGTCACGCAAACAGACGCACAAAGTTAGCCCACAACCACACATTACAGTCCCCCAAGAACACACACAGAACATACACTTACACACACTACAGCCTTAAGAAACACACATACACACAGTAACCTACCCGAACCGCAACACCAGAAGCACTGACTAACTGTCCATTAACATCGTGAGATTACACCTCATGCATCTGGTGTTTCGGTACTGCGTTCTTTCGGACCTTAAGCCTCAGGATTACGCACGGCATTATGTAAAGCAGTCGGTATGTGGTAGGAAAGCAGTCGGTATGTGGTAGGTATCCCATTTATATGTACCTCCATGGTTATGTAGATGTTGTTAACCTATCTATATATCTACATATATATGTATATCCCCATATATCAACATATCTCTCCCTCTCTCTCTATATATATATATGATGATGTGTGTGTGTGTGTGTGTGTGTGTGTGTGTGTGTGTGTGTGTGTGTGTGTGTGTATATATATATATATATATATATATATATATATATATATATATATATATATATATATATATATATATATATATATATATAACATACACCTTTCATTGGGTACATGCCGGTTTGTCCTATTTCAACACATTCCTACCTTTTGTGTTTTATCCTGGCAGTATACATGACTACCATTGGTACATCTCAGGTAGCTTAGTGGTATGTTATTGTGATGAATGTGTTTATGGTTGCGTGTTCTAATTCTGGCAGTGATATCTTACTTCTCAGAGCAGGCACTGGTAGTGCAAGGGTGAGTAACGCACATTTCAGCGATTGTGTGTTCCACATGTTTATTATTCTGTGGAGAACTACCTATATATGCAAGCTGTGTTTAATGTATACTATGTAACATGTACACATCTGTGAAGATTCCTGTCAGGGATACTCCCCATTATTTGGAACTACATCCCTGATTACATTATACAAAAGCCCTCACTGACACTCCGGGGAATCCTTGCAGAGTGAGTGTTGAACAGTAGCTACACCCCAGGGATCCCACAACTGGCTCTGCTCCACAGAGGGACAGTTAGTTGATCGATAGGGTGGCAACAGCAGACACTTTTTGCCTATGCTTATGAGTGGTCTCGGCGGTTGGGCATGTACCTACCTATGTATCTATGAACTTGTACATACAGGATGGACACATGCTGATAGCTTAATTTACTGTTCAGGTATTGACTTACCTTGTGCCAATGGTGATTGTGTGTACAATAGTTGAGGGCTACCTATGTAGGATGCACACAGTAGACCACCTATACATGACAATTTACAGGTGGTCGTGTGTGTGCACCATCCATGTTTGCTGTGTGTGCAGGTGGAGAAGGGTGTCAGTCCATGAGTGCCTACACTGTCAGTGTGTATGCTATACGTTCCTTCTTTGCCAAGGCATGGGCATACTGGGCACATCTCCGTCTGCCTACTGGGGCTAGCATAGGGTGTTCGTGGTCTGAGTCCCCCTATGCCTGTGGGTCCCTTGGCAATGGTGGTGGGCTGTGAAGGCCTTCACCATTCTGTCCCTGCTGCAGCTGTTTCCGCAGGATCATATTGTGTAACATGGCACATACTATGAAGATGTGGGCACATGTTCCTGGAGAGTACTGCAAGGCTCCACCAGATAGGTCCAAGCAACAGAACTGTGATTTCAGCATCCCAAACACACGCTCTATGATGATTCTGGTTTCTGCGTGTACCTCATTATGGCGTTCTTGCGTGGCTATGTGTGCATTTCTGATGGGAGTCATCATCCACGGTTCCAGTGCATAGCCAGCATCCCCCACCAGGTGGTCATATGGGATGTCCCCCCTGGCAAATACCTGATACAGCTGTGAGGCATGCCAGATGTGGGAGTCGTGATAGCTTCCAGGGCTTCCAGCACACACATCCATGATAATGCCCTAGGCATTGCACACGACCTGGCAGTTGATGGAGGGGAATCCCTTGTGGTTTATGTAGCACCTACCCTGCTCACTGGGTGGTGACTTGATGTGTATGTGCGTGCAGTCTATTGCACCCAGTAACTCTGGGTAGTCTGCCACATGGTGGAAGAGATGCATATTGCTGGCCAACTCCTCCTGCATTCTGGGGAAGTATATGTGCTCATTGGCATGTGGTAACATGGCATCCAGGAACTGGTGGAGTACCCTGGATGCTGATGCCTGTGAGATCCCCATGATATCCTCAGTTGGCCTTTGGAAGGTACCTGTGGCTAATATTCTCAAGCTTACACATACCTTCATGTCCACTGGGATGGGTTCCCCTCTGCTACTTCTGGCTCTGATGCATGGCCGGCACAGCTCAACAAGTTGCTGTATGATGTCCCTGTCCACCCTGTAATGCTCTACTATCTCCAGATCATGTAGCCCCTGGTAGGTTGCCCTGGGTCTGAACACTTGTCTCCTCCTCCGGTGTCTAAGATGGTTGTCAGCATCATCCTCCACACCACCGTCAGTCTCCAACACATGCTGGTGAATCAAAGCTATGGCAGCCCATAACATATACATATTAAAAGTTCCCTGTCTGTATACAACAATGGTGCGGAGTGTCTGGGAATACACAAGTGTGTGTGTGGGGCTTTCACACCTTATACTATTGTGCAATGGATGATGCTGGTATAATTGGGTGTGCTTGTGCTATTCCAGCTGCAGGATATCTTAATTATTGGTTTTACAGCAGGTACTGCCATTGTGGATCCTTTGGTGTTGACTTACGCTTGTCTGCCGTGATTCATCTATTGCCCTTTACTTTTATTTTCAACCCGATTCACCTCCCATTGTCAGGCATGCATCCAGCTGCTGCCTTTCTTGTTTTGTGCTTCCACAACCCAGGATTGTGTTGGGAAATGTGTTATGTAGCTGATCTACTGCAAGTTTGCTTTGTTCTGCTGTGACAGTTCTCTTTTCTTTGCTGTACAGCACCTCCCCTTTCCTGTTCTGCAGGTAGCTGCTAGCAGCCTTGTTAGCTGTTGTCTATGGCTCACTGTGATTTTCTCGGTGTTAATTACTCATTTGTACTCCAATTACAATGCTGCAGCATTTCTTTATTGTCTTCCCGTATCCTTCCTGTTTCAGCTGTGGTGTGCACCGTGCACAACCATTTACCGGGTTTTGTGCGCGTTTTCATCCACGTTCACATGAACTTTGGTTACCTTGTGTGCTCTCAGCTAAGCAAAGCTATGGCTATTTCCACACCCCTATCCTGCGGCTTTGCTTAGCAACATGCAACATGGATTAGCAATGATCCAATGTGCTTACAGCTACGGTGGTGCTCTCCTCTCTTGATGTCATGTTTACCTCCTGGCCACTCCTTGGTGTTGTAATGCTACACCGTGTGGTACATCCTTACGCTGGCGGAGCATTTGTGATTCAGTATTATTTGACTAATTTGCATGGCATTGACTGTTAATTCCTAGTTACTGCATGGAACACTGTCACAGACCCTTAGCAACCCTTATGCCATGGTTGCGGTGTAGCATGCGTGCCATTGACTATTATGGGGATATCATGAATTGCATTGCATTACAGTTTTATGACATCTAAATATATTTTCCTTTGATCCCGTTTGCACACTGATGCACTGCAGTTTAGCTTTGCATTGGTGTGACCATGACATTAAATGTTATTTTTTATATGTTGTGCATGTTGTTTTATGCCATTGGCTATATATTTAGCCACTGGCATATATTAACATTATAATACGTAAGTTTGGTCCGCTTTCGTGGCTCCGATTTTATGTTTGGCAAAATGTAAACTGTTTTTTTTGGTTTACATTTCTACATGCTTACGCTATGCCTGCACAACTTCATGAATCGCTATATACCTTCATTTGCATGCTACACTGCTGTGCATGGGGTAATTAGCATACATGCGCCAGGAGCTGCACAGTTCTGGCGTATGCTGGTAGTGCACGTGAAAACAGCTCTTACCTGAATTGCTCGACGGCCATATTTGGAGCTAGATCGCCAACGCTACTCTGGCGCTTGGCGCAAGCTTCGTGAATCCCGGGGAATGTGTGAAACTACATCTGCTGACTTTCATTTTTCTCTGTGATGCAATGACCAGTGATGGGAGTAATATATTACAATAAGGAATATATTACTCAAACCACTCCTAAAAGCAGCTATAACTCTTCAGACAACAAAAAATTGGCCAAGTGAATTAGTAAAATACTGTTTTAATAAAAAAATAAAAACATACAAATCTCTAGCACCTCGACTACAGAAGCCTTTACAGAGTATAACATTTCCCCTTTCCCCACACTTTATATACATCACAGTTTCAATTAACCTTTAAAACAATATTTCAATTAACTCTAACATCCCCATCTTGTTACAATAAACATTTCCAATTACATTCTTTATTTAGCCCTCTTGGAAAGAGTGTACCAAATTTTAAAATGAACATTTATTTCTTCCTTCTTAATTTGTTCTTAATATCTTGCGGCGTAATGTCATTTTTATTTACCTGTTCTAACAACATTGCTTCCAGTTGCAATATTAATAAAAAAGTAAAAGCGGCCTCCACAAAATCCAGCATTTAATTTATACTTTAGGACTGAAAGGTAACAACTTCAACTCTGCTGTGACTACTAATGTGTGCTGTGAATGTAAATGCAGTCCACACTTACTGCGGAATTTAAACTAGCCATGCTGAGGTAAGTGTGAGTGAGTGTATGAGTGTACGAGTGTATGAGTATGTGTGTTAGTTAAACTGGCAGTTCATTTTTCTGTACGAGAGAGAGATTG